>NC_052503.1:78983688-79118688 GCF_016617805.1 Bactrocera tryoni
CTAGTATGTCGATGCCTATTTGGAACCCTCACAATCGGGATGTAGAGTTATATATACCCGATAAATATATACCTTGATATAATTTTCCTGTAATTTCTTAACAGAGATATACCTATTTGTAACCGCTCTAATAACGATTCTCGCAAAAAATGCTCTATTAGATTTATAGAGAACTCATCGATTGCGATAGATGAGTGGCATTAAACTCTCTGTGAGAGCATCGATGACTTTTTAGAGAAAATAGCAAGGAGTTATAATTTCATCAGAAACCTTTGAGCTCTCAATATCCTCATTTAAAAATCAGATCATACAAACCGTTTAATATAAGAAAAGTGTAAGTAAGTGGATAGTAAGTCAGTGTCGATATGGAATACTCATAATCGGCATAGTGAAATACATATTCTCAATAAACATATTTAAAACCATCATAAAATTTCCCTATAGTTTTTTTTGTCAGATATATAACAATTTCTACCTCTTTAACAAGGAGTCTCACCACATTCATCTATCAACGGCAATAATAATGATCAGAGGATCAGAAACATAATGGTCACCGCAAAACGCCTTTTTTGAGAGGAGCTTCCGGAGATCAGCTGTAGTTCCTTTCCAAATAAATGTTTTTACTAATGCTAAGTCTTAAAATTCAGTTAAAAGACACCTAATATGCGCACAAATTTTTGGATAAATAAATTTAAAAGTTTTCTCAGAAAAAATTCTTGAAAATTCGTTTTTTTCGGCCTTCTAACTGTATACAACCCCTTAAGTTTGGCTGGATTAAAAGAAGCCAAAATTTTTTATTCAATAATCTGATGGCAAAGCAAGTGATGTTAGACAATAGTCTGTAGACAGATTCGTGTATTTAGTTGAGTCTATTGGTTGCCAGAATCACTAGACTTTGGTCACTTGGTGAGCATTTCGAGAGAATGAGGAGTTTATTGAAATATTGAAGGAAGACTTTCAATGCTAGATAGCGATCTAGTAACAGAGCAGAAAAATGTTTATATTAATATATTTTTGTATACATATAGTATGTATGCCTTTTAGCAGAAGTTTTCTGAAAAACCTCCGAAAGAAAATTCGAGAACTTTATAACCACACAACACATTCCCTACAGGTTGCCAATAAAATTTTTTTGAAAAATAGAAGACTCCGCTAAAAACTTAAATTTTACGAACCCACTTTTTATTGTATTATATTAATTTATTTTTTGAACTTTTAAAACAATGATTTGAATTACATAAAAAAAAAAAAATAAATAAAATATTAAAAATGTTTTTGAAATAAAATTTCGATTTTGTTTGTGTTTAATTTTTTTGTAGTTTAATACGTGCTTCCGTGGTTGTTGATTTTTTTCTGCACTTTATTCTGTCTTTCTATGATTGTTGATTTTTCTATAGTTTTATCCGCCTTTCAATGGTCATTGATTTTGTTTTTTATAGTTTGTTCTGTTCTTCTATGGTCTTTGATCTTTCAGTTGTAGTAGTGTCCTGGGCTCGTTGGAACATATTTTTTTTTCATTTTGCAATAAATTTTTTCCATTTCCATATACGTTATCATGAGCAAAGTCGTCAAAGTATGCTCACCAGCTATATCTATGCGGCAAGGGTTTGAGGTATGGACGTCTATGACTCACGCGTAACAGCCAGTTTATGTGCGTCATACGTCTCATGAGCGCGTAATTATTTTCCACCTTATTGAGACACTTTAGGCAAATTGTCTTCGGCAATGCATCGTGTGGTGATATTTTAATTGGCGTGTAATTAAAAATTTTTTTCACTAACTCCAATTTTGTGCCGCGATCACCAAATATATGGACTACGACGCGGCTCAGTGCGGTGCATAAGCGACAAACGAAACCCGGTATACGCGCTTTACGTATGCTACCCATTTTAGCGCGCTGCTTCTAACAAAATATTTATGCTGTAGATGTTGTAAGAACATATGCAGACTGCCACAAATTTAAGAATATTGCTCGTCTTTTATAGTTTTGAAATTGCACTACTTTGGGTTTTGGTGCGCGTTGATTGAGTTTATTTATAAAACTAAAGAGTTAGCTGAGATTAGTCTGAGCAAAAAGGTTAGCCTTGAGCAGGTAAAATGCTTGCGTAAGGTGGGCGGGAAAAATAATTTTCGCTAAAAGTACCGCCTTTAATTATTGTTTTTGTTTTTTTTGGAATTTCGTAACTACGTTTTTGGTGTTACCCTTTCTTACAGCATATGGCTAATAATAGAAAAATACTTGGAAACAATTGAGGGTAGGCGGATTACACAGAATTTAGTAAACGTAAGGGATTTAGTAATAAAACGATTTTTTGGGTGTTAATTGTCAGTGGTCCTCAACTAAGTTGTTCTTTTTTGTCTCCGAGTGTCGCTACTTATTTTGGTTACAACAAAAACATGATGTTTTTGCATTTAAGAAGAGGGTTTAATGGTAGGTATTTTTATTGTTTTTGATAAGCACGTCTGTATTTTAGACATGTTGGGCACCCCTGATTTAAAAGTTTTGCTATGAACAAGAATGCGAAGAGTCACCAACTCGTCGCAAACGTTATTGTTCCTCATTCTCCAAGGAATTCCAAATAGATATCAGCGAGAAACGCCTTAAAAGGCTATCATTCTGACCGGCGTCTAAGTTGTCTAAGTGAGATCCTTCTTAGGATCGACATTTTAACCTTACCTCACTTAAGGAAGGCTATGTATGATCTCTTCACGGGTCTTATTTTGTTTAGATTATTTAGCACTGTGCTAAGAAAGAACGATTATTTTACTTTTTTTTTAATATTTCAATCAACCCCAGCTACGTTCAGAGATTTAATTAAAATATAAGAATCTGTAAGTTTTCGATTGGTGAAGAAGAAGGCAAAGAAACCCGTATTTCTAGTTCCTCGTTTTTGCTTTCTGTGAGAGGATGATCCATCTTGTGCATTTGGAAGCGTTGTTCTCTGAGAGTGACACATCTGTTTCCTGGAAGGAAACTATTTTCTATTCTTTCGATTTTGCTCTCTGTGAAAGAAAGGTTCATTACATGAATTTGGAAGAATGTTCTGTTGGTGAATATGGATGATAAGGGAGGCTCTTTGTTTGAGGAAGATTCATTTCCTGGATTCTGAGTATTCTATGGATGAAAACGAAGGCAAACAAAAATGCAACTATATTTTATATTTTTCAGATTTTGTTCTCTGAGTGCGGAAAATCGGTTTCCTGCATTTGAGAGAGTATTCTATTGTGAATATGGATAAAAACGAAGTCAAAAAGGCAGAGAAACTACATTTACTTTTCTTTGATTTTGCTCTCTGTGAGAGGAAAATATATTTGACAGATTTCGAAGAGTATTTAAATGGTGAATATGGATAAAAACGAAGGAAAAAGGAAACTGAATTTTTTATTTCTCAGGTTTTGTTCTTTGAGAATGGAATATCCGTTTTCTGGATTTGGAAGAGTATTCAATTGACGTATATGGAGAACGAAGGCGAAAAGAGAAGTAAACTATATATTATATCTCTTTGAGAGTAAGTCCATTTATTGCATATGGAACAGTATTCTCTTCTTGAATAGATGGTAATGAAGGCAAAAGAGGGAGGAAACTATATTTCTATTTTTTTCGCTGTGGAAAAATATCAATTTTCTGGATTTGGGAGAAAAAAAAATTGTGAAAAATCTTTTACCGATTATTTTTTTCTTTGGGAGAAGAAGAAATTACAAGTTTTTTTAATGCTCAGTTGGGTCTTTTAGGCTTTTCATCACCTGATCATTTATAAGGATTCACATTTCCCATTTCTACATAAATTTCTGTAATTACACACATTTCTCCAAACAATATACATTTTTTGCCTATTCACGAACTGTAAAAGTAATCAAAAACCGACGAGTTCAGCCTGTTTGAATATGGTCCCAAGCAAAAAAAAAATAATAATCAATTGCGCTTTGCTTACATTTTGGGCGCTTACAATAGAAAATCGATTTGTGCGCTCAACGGACGAATTCGCTTTTACGGCGCCAAATATGCCAGCCGACAGGCGAAATATGTTCGAGCTACCAGCAGACGTGGTATACGCGCTGTTGTTACACCGTTGATCACTATAATTGTAGCTGTGTACCCGCTATGCTCTACGCCGGCACAGCAAACTCAAATACGTCGCAGTTGTTGTTGCTAGTGTTGTGCAGCTTTCATTCAAAAAATTTCATCTGTGGTTGAGTTTGATTGTGAAAGGATTTTGTAAATTGCTGGCGCCAACGCCAAGCCATAAATACCAACAACCATGCACACACACACACGGACAGTAGAACACTCATGCTCATTTACCAGCTGTTGCGGAATGCCGTAGCTGTGAGAGGCCAAGAGGGCCAAGTGCCTCTTACGCCGGCAACCAGCATCAGCGGACAACGGCTGGCATTTGCAACGGATGTGCGTTTGCGCCTCAAGTATCGTAGTCACCAGCAACAACAATAGCAAAAATCAATTGCATGACGGCGCGCAGCAACGAAATCAAAGGATTTGCTGCGGTTATCAAAAAGTATGGCGCGGCTTACACGTGAGTACGAGTGTATCAAAGGCCTCATTTCACGCAGCGCGTAGCATTGCCAGACAGAAGTGGCGAGTACTCGCTATTGCGACGGTGATTTTGACTCAAATACGCGATTGATGAGCGTGTTTGCCACTGGCAATGCTGAGTTTTGAGAGCTTTTGATGTATTTGATCGATTGTGTGCCAAGCTGCTGGTTTAATCGTGCTTTCCTGTGTGTTACGCAGAAACAGGTTGAGCAGTAAATAAGGGACATATGGTAATCGTTCTCCGCAAGAGCTAAAAAAGAGGGTCAACAGCGTATGGTAAGTAGGATTTTCAGCTCAGCACCGGACTATACTTAGACTATACTACTTAGAGAGCTACTGATTGCATTCTTTTGCTCAGTGCTGTTGTGACTGATATTTCCTACTTTTTACTTTCCATCCTAAAAGAATGAAAGAATGCATGATCGTGACACCTTGTAATAGTCGGTGGCATTATAAGTATATAAAGCTGAGGAAAGCTGTTAAGAACCAGTGAGAAACTGTGAGAATCGAAGAGAACAGGTGATAATGTGATTAGACCCAGTGAGAGCCACATTTAGACAGTGAAAGCTTGTACGAACTGGTAAGAAGTGGTGAGAGTTGAACGAACCGGTGATCTGGTAAGACAGCATGGCATCATTGTGATGCGAAGAGATCCGGCGAGAGCATGTGAAGACCAGTGAGAGCCAAAGATATTGTTCAGAATCAGTGGGAACTGAAAAAAATGACGAGAGGAACTTTACATCTTGAGATTTGGCAAGAAAGGCTGATATAATGCATGATCTTGACATCTCACAATATTCAGTGTAATCGGTTGAGCATTGAAGAAAACTGGCGAAAGCCAGTGAGAAGAGATGAGAATAGAAGAAAACAGTGAGAGGCCGTCAGAACTCTATATACTCAGTATGAGTGGGTGAGAACTGGTAAGAGGTGATGAGAGCTGAAAAGAACCAACGAACTGGTGAGGACCAAAGGGAGTCAGTGAAAAATGCTTGGAAAGCTGATGAGAGCACGCGTGTACCAGTAAGATCGAAAGGGATCGACTAGAATCAGTAACGACTGGTGAGAACCAAATGAGCTAATGAGATTTAAAGAGACCAAAGAGAGCCAGTGAGATGCGAAGAGGGCGGCCGAGCTAGTGGACAGCTAGTGGGTTCAGCGAAAGCCTGTGGAAACCGGTTACAACCATAAGAACCAAATAAACCTAATGAGATCGAACGAGAATTGAAGAGGTTCGGTGAGAGGTTATAAGAGCCAAGAAGAGCCGGTGGGAGCTATTGCGAGCTGGTGTGAGAAGGTGAGAAACAAACAAAGAGAACCAATGAGTATCGAAGTTTGCTATGGAGTGGCAGTGGGAGCAACACGAAAAACATTTTATACGCAATTAATGCTCATTATTATTATTTGGAGCTTATGAATTTAAGAAGAAATCTTTCTCTGCTAATAATTATCTTACATTCGCTAAATTAATAAGAAAATATTAGATTTCCACAGGCGCGCTAAGTTTAAATAAACACAAGAAGGCGAGAGGAGCTATTAAACAAACAAGATTTTTCACTTACAACGAAGCTGGCTTGCGCAGCGCCTTAAGCGGTGTACGAAAATGAGTAGGAAATACACTCACACGCACTTTACATAATCGAAAAGCAAAGCTGTTAAGTTAATTAAATGAATACGCGAAAGGCCAATAAATAAACCCGAAGATAAACAATGTTTAAAGCGAATATGTACAAATTGTGAACTTTACACATATATACTTATATACATACATATATACATATTATATATGGGCGCGCGGGTATGCGTGGGCAAAGAGTTGGCAACTTTTAAGTGTAAGAAATTAATAAAATTCATTGCTGGCCCGCGGTGTTGAAAACGCGCGGAGCAGCCATAATAAAGTAAATGAATTATTATGCAAAATTCCGAAAACAAAAACAACTGCAAAATAAATGCCAAGAAAAAATAGCGAATATCCAGCGCAGCACAATATTTTCATTAACAATTTGCTAGCACTTAATTACAAAAAAATATGCGCAATGGGGGTATACGCTGCCGCTGCACGCACATATCTACAAACTAATTGATACAAACATACTTATACTTGTATATATAAATATATACTGTAGCAAGTGAGTGACCAAACGACTTTTCTCACGCTGCAAAGTAAAGCTTACACACACACATACTACTAGTATTTCCTTTTGTGCAGCTTGAGTGCGGCTGGTAAGGGGTGGCAGTGTTGGTGCAAGTTATTTATTTGCCCTTTGGCTATTCGACGAAACAATTTGCATATTTAAGTTTTGCACAAAATGAAAACATTTTAATTTTCTGCTGCTACTTTTGCGCCCGCTGCTCCAGCTAAGTGGAGCAAAGACGCTGTTAGACCGTTCATTTGCCGTTTCTTATAGATTTTAATGCATTTTCTGCAGCTAAATTTACACTTACAGTCGGTGCTTAGCTTGTAAGTGCTTGGACTTACATATAAAGCAGAACTTACCAAAAAAAAAAAAAACACACATACAATTGGCTATTTGAATTTATGGCAACTAATGGAGTGCGCGAAGCGAAAGGAAAAGCGTAAGGGTTGCCATTGTAACAAGCTAGCACTCTTTCTTTAAACCACCCACTGCGTACAATCTTAAACCATGCTACGCTGGCAGCACTTTTAGTAGGAAATGAAACTGTAGAAATTTTTTAAGAAAAATGTAAGTCAAAATAAAAAATTATATAAAATTGAATTCTTTGCAGTTGCTGCGAAAGTTCTATTACACTTATGTAAGTAGATGAATATTTACTTAATCTTATAACTAGTTGAGCATGTGGTCATTGTGTTCGACATTTTTGTGGTCATACTTGCTTTAGTTTTTGCCTTATACTTAGAATTCCAACGTATTAACAAATTTCATGAATTTTTAGTTTTTGTTTTCTATTTACCAGTTAATAGCATTCCTTGAAGCGTTTCAGCGCAACTTGAAGGACACTGCAATTTTGCATGGTTTATTAAAATCTCAATCACAGTTGAAGAACTGTGGCAAAGAAAGTCGGAAAGAAAGAACTTGAAAATTTATTTTTATGCAATATTGAAATATTTTTGCAGGTTATATTATTTGCGAACGCAAAAAATGATAGAGTAATGAAGAAAAATTTAAAAAAACCCTGAAACCATATTTGAAAACATTTTGTAAATTTAATTTAGAAATGAAAATAGCATGATTTTAATGAACATGCATTATTTTTATATTCAAAATGATTTTTACATATATAATTAAAATTAAAATTTTTGAAAAAAACGTAAAACCTTGAATAATTCATAAATAAATAGCGAAACCTCCATAAAGTGTACAAAAATAATATTATTTCACCAACACTACAAAGTTGGGTGTGTGACTTGGTTAAAATATGCCTAAATGAAGGCAAGTATTTAACGTGAAGTCGAAAAGGATTGATTCTCGAATGAACATCACTATGCTGGGTGTGTGACTTGGCTAAATTTATTTATTAAGTTGAAAATATTAAACAAATAGCAAAAGCTTGAATAATTCAAAAATAAACTCAGTAACCTTCATAAAAGGTCCAAATTAAGATCATTTCATTAATATCACAATGTTGGGTGTCCGACTTGGCTAATATATGCCTAAATGTAGGAAAGTATGTAAGGTTAAGTTCAATAAGAGTGACGAACTACCAAAAAGGCGCCTAAATCTAGGCAAATATTTAGCGTTAAGTTCGAAAAGAGTGATGCACCAATAAAAGCAGTGCCAGTGTTGCCTATTTTGGATAAATTTTCAACTAAAAACATGGTTGTAACGAAGATTTGACCAAAATAGATTGTAGACCTTAAAGAGCGCTGAACAGAGAAGAAAAAATTATAAATAATCTCATTATAGACTGAAAACAGCATTTTATAATTGAATTTTTATGAAATGCAAAGCCTTACGTTCACTTTCTTTTAGTCTATTCGATACTTTCGATTAGATAAATCTATTTTTAATGAAATTAGTTAGATTATATTTCTCAAAGACTACTGAAATAAGAAGAAAAAACTATCAATACCCTCATTACAATATTAAAACGGCATGTTTGTGTACAACTTTGGTTTAAGAAAGAAATTTTATCGAGCTACTTTGAAGTGCAAATCCTTACTTCCACATTTGTGTGGTCTCATTGATGGTTTTGGTTAGAAAAATTATTTGAAGAATTTTCTTAATGGGAAAAAATATTCATTCTTATTCAGTAAATCATCATCACGTAGCTTAAACATGTCAAAGATATCCAGATTTCTAAGTCAACAAGAACCGGTATCACCTGAAAGAATGCTCTAAAACTGTCTAGACTAAATTTTAGGTCTGTAAACAGCAATAGTTTTGAATATTTGAGCTTGAAGATTGAAACAATTTAGTAGAAGTACCTACTTTGAATGACTTTGTGCGAATTTTAATGGAATATTGTTGTCTCTTATGCTCTAGAGCCTAGATCCAATCTAAATACAAATATGTATTGATTCGAGCTTCAGCTAAGCTTCTAGGGTAGGAACTAGTCTGCGTATATTTTAAATGTAGTCAAATTCCGTCAAACTTTTACGACATATGCTTTTACAGCTAAATGTTAACAACTGTTGAAACAAAAATAATAACAACACCGCAGCATAACATTGTCAGAAATAATTGCGTGGGAGCTTTTAAGCTTACAAAAACAACCGTGTTTGCAGCAGCAATTAATAAAAGCCACTTAAGCGCACAGTGAAGCGCGTAAATGCAGAGAACAAACAGTCAAGCACAAACACACACACACATAAAGAAGCGTCATAAACAAACAAATGGGAAACAAGAGGCATGCAGACAAACAACAACAACAACAAAATATGCATGTAAAAAATTTAATTTTACAAGCTGTTTTTGTTGTTTTTGTTGTTATTGTCACATAGTGTTAACAATAATTAACAAAAAATATCTGCTGTCCTTGCAGCAGTTGAGTAATTTGCTTAATATTGCTCATACGCCATGTCGCACCGAAGTTGTACGGACGCTTGCGCTATTAAATGGCTTTTATTTTTATGGTCGCTGTTATTAGTCACTGTTGTTATTTATATATTACTTTTGTGGTAATTGTTGTTGTTGTTGCTGACATTGCGATTTGTTGTTGCTACTGACATTACGATTTGTTGTTGTCGCTGACATTGCGATTGTTTGTTTTTGTATGAAATTTTTTATTGTTTTTGTGTTTTTGCCCACTGACTTTAATGTCTGTCTGTCTGCATAACCTTTTAATGCCATTATTTCAGCGCACTATTGCGCCCAGCCTCTTCTCGCTTACATTCTCGATATTGGCGCACAGCAGCCTTGGCTCTCGTCTCACTGGCCTGGTAGTTATACTTGGCATTGTGGGTATTTACTTTAATGTCGCTTCTACTTTGTGCTCTTCGCTGTTTTTTGTCGCCTCCATTGTGTGCGTTATTGTTGTTTTTCCAGCCGCAATCGCGCGCGCGCTCGCGCAATTTTCAACTTAATGACGCTTCAGCTGCGTATTTTTTTAATAGCCACGGCCCACAACTTGCCGCCTTGATGTAAGCCAACAAACATAGCCAACTGCATTTGTCGTCTGCGGCGCTCGTTTGTACACCAAGCCTTGACTGGGCTGGGCTGGGGTGAAATTAACGGCGAGCGCAAAGCGAAAAGTTTATGCACACATATGAGCTTTTAATTGCAATTTAATGGGCGGTCATTTATTATCTAGAAGCCGCTTGCCGAACAAGTGACGGCATTGTGAGGCGGCGGTTTACAGTGTGGTGGTTCGCAGGATATATTGGTTAAATTATAATTTTTTTAACTCTGTCGAAAATATAAAATATTTCTCACTAGGTGGCGCTACGGTTGTTTTTCTCAAAAAATGAAAATCTGAGAAAATTATTTCCTACTAGGTGGAGCTCTGGTCAAAACATTTTGTAAAAAGAGCACTTATCGCTCTCGATTCCCGTATATTTTACCTTTACCGCTTGAGAAATTTAATAATTGCTACTACCAAGTGCCTCAGCCATATCTTTACAGCCACAAGCCTCACATAACATAACCACAGTTAGAATATAGGGGTAAGAAAGTGAAAGTTTGCTTCAGGTATACCAAGGTTGTGAATTAATTTCGATTGGTGAAAGTTTGGGAGACGTAAAAACTGAGACTGAGAGCATTATTGGTCACCAAAGTCTTTGTAAAGCATCGGAGAAAAAATATTATTCACTAGGTGAAACTAGGTGGCGCTCGAGTCAAAATATTTTGTAAAAAGTACATTGTAGTGCTCTCGAGTCTCATATATTTTACCCTTACTGCTGGGAAGATTTAATAATTGCCAAGTGACATATGAGGAAAAGTCCACCAGTAAGTGCCTGAGTCATTTTTTTACATTTAGGAAGCTGATAAACCCACATTTCGATTTCAGGTATGCCAAAATTGTGTCTTGACTGCGATTGGTGAAAGTTTTTGAAATTTAAAAAATGGGATTGAGAACGTTATTGGTCGCCAATGCCGGGTTGGAAGACCAATATCGACCGTTCCGGCAAATGAACAGCATCTGGGTGCGAAAAAGACGGGTGCAAAATCTCAGATCGATATCTCAAAAACTTAGGGATTAGTTTGCATATATATAGACGAACGAACAGATAGACTAAGTCGGCTCAAGTCCTCACGCTGATCTTTTATATATACATATATTCTTTAAGAAATATTTAATCACCAATATGGTGCTGTTTACTCATAATTTTTTTTTTCAAACTAAAAAGCCACGATTGAGACCATGTCACAAAATTTACAAATTTATTGCTATCCAACCCAAAATGTTTCACTGTGCGTAGACAATGCAAATACAATAACACTTAGTGCAAGTTTAAACGGCCCGCTGTTTTCTGTAGGCCTGCAAACAGCTTTCGTCGCACTTTTAAGCACCACAGCGCTAGATGCTCCGCCAACTATCGCGTCGGTCATAGCTTCCGCTTCCCTAGTCTTACGGTATACAAATGCAATAAGCGTTAATGAACCAAAAAGTTGTTACCTTCAACGTTTTTGGCATGGCCAGCGCCATTAAGCGCAAATATACGCGAGTAGATATGAATACTTGTATGGAGGACACACACACATGCAAGCGTATTTTAGTGCATAAAAGCACCCACAGGCTGCTACGGCGCTCGGCGGCTGGTTAAATCGTGCAAAACCTCACCCATTGCGCTCCCAACGCTCAACTATTTCAATGCATACACACACTCATATATATCATAGGTATGTATGTATGTATTTAATATATGCAAATTCCAACGCATTACACATGCATTGCCGTGCATTTTGCATTTTAAGTTAAAAGTTGAAAGCGCTTTTACACAGTGTTTTAATTTTCAAGATAAACATAATTTTTGTCTCCGACACTTAAAGTGCACAACCCAAAAGTTTACGGATTACGTCGCTGCGGCGACAGCATTTGGGCTCTGTATGCGTGCAGCAGCGTGTGTGTGCCATGAAATGTTTATTTTTAAATTTTTTTAAATATTTTTTTTCGCAACAGTGTGATAAAATTGCTGCAATTTACGCGTTAACTTGCATTAACGGCGCAGCTGAATTATATTTGTTGCGAATATTTTTGTTTTTCAACTTTTAATAGTTGTGGCTGCTTCGCCGCCAAAATGTTGCGCATAACTTTAGTCAGCTGTTGGTGTTCATAAACCGGAAAGGGGTTTATGTTCTTTGAGAAGGCATTAACGCATTTTAATGGAGATAAGTGTCGTGGCTTTTAAGAGGATCGCAAAGTGTTTGTTGTAGTGGTGTGGGAATAACAATGAGGAAAAAGTAGCCTGCCGTTTAAAGAAAATAAATTTTCAACAACTTCTTGGTATTTCAACAGGTTTTATAACAGCTACTGTGATTCGGAGAACTCACAGTTATAATATAATTCTTGAACGCAAGGAACATTGTTCGAAGTAGTCCTTTAGGGCGATCGCAAATAGTCTGATAGAGTCCGCAAAATATTGCAGACGCATCTAACATCAATGGAAGGCAGGCGTTATTGGGGCTGCTTATAGAGAGGGTTAAGTACCTAGAACTTATAATACACTGCAAGAAGTCCGTGTCACTGCAAGAAGTCCGTGTCCGTTATCTTTGTGTTGATCAAATAATTCTTTTGTTAGATTGGTACAAATTGTTTATGCTCGCGTTCGTCAGTCCGGGTCAAATTTGATCATGGTGTCGATAAAATAATTTTTTGCAAGATTGGTGCAACAAATTTTCATGCTCTTTGTTAAATTAGTACAATTGTTTTATGCTCGCGTTCGTCAGTCCGGGTTAAATTTGATCATGTTTTCGATAAAAGAAATTTTTTGCAAGATTGGTGTAACAAAATTTTATGCTCTTTGCTAGATTAGTGTAACCTTTTTTATGTTTGCGTTCGTCAGTCCGGGTCAAATTTGATCATGGTGTCGATAAAATATTTTTTTATATTATATTGGGACAACCATCACCTTCGCCAGTCAAATTTGATCATGATATATTATTTTCGGATGTGGTGTTGGCCTTTAAATTTTCTGTGTTTTGTTTTTGTTTTTTTTGTTTTTCTGTATGCTTCCTACTCGATTTGATAGAGCGTGAAGGTTAAGTAGCATTTTCGGAGGGCTAATACAATTGAATATGAATACGTTCTTAAGAATTATTACTATTTTCGTCCTTTCTTATTAAATGATTTTTAAGTCTGCTGAGACTGACTACACTTGCTTTGGAATTAAAAAGCTCTTAAAGCATGTCATTTAAAATTTAACTTTAATAACGGAATTGTTGTTGTTGTTGTTGCGCGTGAACGAGTCATGTGCAATAATTTGAAATAATCACATGAACTGCCTTAAAGCTACGACAAAGACTATATTCCAAATAAACAACTTAAGACATTAACTAAACCATTCGCTAACTGTAAATACGAGCATGTTTGTATGTATACTATATGTATGTATGTATGTAAATGCAGATATTCGCAAATATTTCACTAATTATTTTGACACATTTGCAGCGTTGCTGTTCACAACAATTACGTACGTAATCAATACAAGCAGTTTATGTGAATATATGTATATGTATATATTATGTGTTAGATGTATGTATGTGTACATATGTATATATGTACGTATATGTGTGAAGTCTTAAATGAGTTCAAAGCATACGCCATTGTCATTCAAGCGCTGTCAGTACATTCATACAAACACACATACACATATTTGCACATGCTAGCCAAGCTTGCAACTGCTCTGCGCCGGCATACATTTGCATAAATCAGTTCATTTGCTGTGTAATTGTATCAGGACACAGCCATTTTGTTCAGCACCATTTGTGCCCATTGAAATTAATTGAATTAAATATTATCTACCTTGCAGATGGTTTTCCAGGCAACTCATTTTATTATTTAATCTACGTGCACATATTTTGTCACCGTTTAAATTATGTCAGTAAATTATTTCAATTACGTAATATTGCGGTATATGCAGACAATTACATATTAAAGCTGTTCAAAATTTTCAATTTACATGCCACATATGTTTGTATGTATTGTATTTGCATTAGGGTGGGCAAAAAAAAATCAAAATTTTTTTTGTTCGGTACACTGCAACAGCGCTCAAAACTAGGTTCTGAGACACTTAAAACTACTAAAATTGCGATAAATTAAACCGTCAAAGACATTAAATCTCACGCTTAAGATGGTATGAGGCGGAGCTAGTGCCAAATTTGGGCAATGGGTGTGACATCAACATCCATATTTATGTGAAAATCCATATCTCGGTACCTATTTCGCCGCTTTTGAATTGTGCCATCTGACCATATGACCAAATCTTTTCCGAATCGAATCGAAACTGATCAAGCCCCTAGGTAGCGTATACGGGGACCTCGGTGCCTTCAGTTCTCTTTTTACCGAAAATATCGATGAATGTGTGAGTTATAGAATTGAAAATCAGAGAAAATTATTTTCTGTTAAAAATATGTCTGTAAGTCAAATCGGCTAAACACTTCCCTTAGCCCCCATATACATACCTAATATAAAAATTTTCGAATTTCCGGGTGATTTTATTCCACCGAAATCGGCTAATATGTGAGTTATCTCTATAAATATGAGAGAGCGTGTTTTACTCATAATCGCGGTTGCAACTACTTGAAAGAATATTCTCTACAAAAAGATCTTATGCGATATTTTCCTAAATCTAACCATTTAAAAGATGTTAACGGTTAAATTTTATATAATTTATTTGGAGAGACTTCCCAATTGGCTGCTAAGAAGCTATTTTTCAGAGTCTCAAGCGAGAAAATTTACATTTTTTTTACCCACCCTAATATTTAAATATGTATGTATAAAGCTGCATACTTATTTATAGACGAAGCCGTTATTATTTTAGTTTTGGCAACTAAATCAGAGAGATTTACATTTTTTGAAAAACAGAATACATAAATTAATGAATAATTGAAAAATCATTTATGTATTGACTAAAATGTGTAGATTTATTTGTAAGACTAACTGTGTTGGTTATTGTATATATTGTCATATTAAAAATTTACATGTTTTATGGCAATATAACGGCTTTAACAAATTTCGAAAATGTTTTCGGAGCTATGTATCTAATAATATGTATGTCTATGCATATTAGCTGAAATTTATTTAATTGAAAATACTGTGATAGCAAGAATACGTACATATCTACATTTGCTATATATGAATATCACGCAAGAATGTGTATTTGATGTAGAAAAGTTGATGGCGTGGAAATACGAGTATAAACCGGAGCGAAATAAAATTTGCTGGAATAATGTGGAAATTAAAAATGGAATGGAATACCGTGTAAATGAAACACATAAGTTGAAATATAATATAGTTAAATTAAATAGCATATAAGAAAATGAAAAGTGCAAATTGAAATAAATGGAACACAAGGTTCTTTTTAGTTGATTGGTTGCAAAGGAAGCCTCGTAAGTGCCAGATCGCAGGCGGCTGCAGTTAGGCCATTATTAGGCTCATTGTGCTCGCGGGTGATGACCAACATAAGCCTTGTTCAGAAACTCAGTTGATTTTGTAAAATATGTGATTCTTTTCCACATCAGCTACCCAGTGTCTCGTAAGTTGGAACAGTGAGAGCCGTGGAATATGCCCCAACTCATACGCCTGAAGACTGAGCTTTCGCAAAGCTAATGCTTAGTGTAACAACATTCTCCCCACATGCTCTGCATTCCGCCGAATTCACGTTTTCAATTTTCTGTAGATGGGATCTTAAGGCTACAATATTACTAAACTTCCTTTTGTCTAACAGTAGGATCTCTTTGGTCAGTCCACTATAAACACTATAAACACTGCTCAGTGTTGCTTGTGTTCCAAGACCAGAGGTGTTCCTCTAGAGTTCATTGCTTCAAACAACCCAAGAAGGCGCTGAATGGTCTGAGGAAGCTTAGAAGAATTGTGTCTCCAGCTCATCAGCTTTTTATTTTCTCGTATTCCTATAAGACCGGATACCCAGATACTCAGAGTCTAGATATTGCCTGCTTGCATATCCTAACGCAGTGAGACTTTTCTTTGACACTACTGTCAGCCTGAATTGCCGCTTTGCTATCCACTAAATCGTCTATGGACTTGCTAGTTTGAATACAGGCCCACTTGGCACTTTCTGGTATGCCCAAAATTTCGTCCTGAAATATTGTAATTTAGCCATATGGAGTCGTAAACCCCACTTTGAGGCAATGTCTCTCCTGCACGAATTATATATTCGAAGAGCTTTGGGAGCATTGTTCTCAATGTGTTCCCTCTAGCTTAGTGTTTTATTTAGGATAACTCGGAGATACTTGGCAGATTTCGAGAGTAGAATAAATCTATCATTTATAGAAGAGATATTCAATTACAAAGTTTTTGGCATTCTTGTGAAAAGACAAATTTCTGTTTTCTACGGATTGTCAATTAGTTGACGAAGCTCTCAATGCACTTTTCTTTAAGTCGGGATAGGTGTTTAAGATTCATTCCTGAACGGAGGACAGCGAGGTCGTCCGCATAACCGGCGACCTTACAGTTTTCCCCGAGTTCCGAGAAAAAGTATTAATTCATGGATCAATGTGACCCAAAGCACAAGGTAATAAAGCGTATATATTGTGGCATGTAATATATCGGTAAGTTAAAATGGATGTAACAAACGAGTTCGAAGGAAACCTATTAAATGAGCATGATATACATATGTACGAGTATAAGCTATGTCAAATATCATGTCAGCAGTTTTCAATTTCCACAAAAGTGGCTACTTAAGCGGGTTTTATGCGGACGATTCGGTAAAAAAAATCTCAGTAGTTTTAAGTCAGAACAAGGACAAGAAATACTCGCTTTGGTAACGTTACTTGATTGTCATTAGAACTCTAAGCTATAATTATTGGAAAAACGGAAGGAAATCTTTAAACATATTTTTCTCATTTAAATATATATTTTTAAAAACTTCTGACTAATAACATACATTCAAAAAAGTCACTTCCAAATAGACATGTCATTTCCGCACCAAACTACCAAACTTATAGAGCCATTTACAATTTCAATGACACGCAAAATATACCAACAACTTTCAGAATTTTCAACATTTTAAACAGATTACCGTTATTACAGAGCAACGCTGAGGGAAAAAGTTGGAAATTTCAAAAGTCACATCCACATTGTTTAGAGCAGAAGTCATCAAAATATGTGTACATAAAATATGCAAACACGCACACACACATACACACACACACAAGCGGCGACGCGCTCAAACAATGAAGTGTGTTCACCCGTTCGCTAGTTAAGAGCGCAAAGTCAAAACTTTTTAGCTGGAAAATAGTTACAACAAAGCGCCAAAGCACACTGCCTAGGGTATATTTTGGAAATTTCGGAAATTGTTTACATTTAGAGAATGCATTTGACAGACAAGGTTTGACCTGCTGGGGGCACCACGTGACAGCGTCAGTGCATATCTAATATATATAGTATATGTGGTTAATATTTTGTAGACTACGCGCATTTTCGAAAAACTTATTTATGTATGTATGCGTGTATGGTGTGTGGCGCAGGGCATTTGGCTTTGTTGCGGTGCAGCATGTGTGATGAATTGTGGTCGTGTGTGGCAGGCAGCGTGGCAACTAAGCGCATTTAAATTTGGCGAGTGTCATAATTTCGGCGCAATCGATTGTACCATAGTTCAGACATAGGCTGTGGCGTATGTTGGTGAATTATGAAGAGTGGTGTGGGTGAGTGGTAGGGTTTTTGAAGTATTTATTATTTTATTGAGCTTAAAGCTCTGTGGAATTGTTTTGCGCCGAAAATTGAAATTGATGAAAACTGAAGAGTTCCAGAGGTGATGGTGGATAATATTTTGACTTTAGGTTAAATTGAATGGCTAAAATATAACACCTGTAAATCGAACTTCAACCAGCAAATCAGCAAAACTCCTTGTGGTCAATAGAAATGTGTTCAGGCGTTGAACTTCTATATGCAACAGTTCGGTGGGGCAACTAAAAGTGTGAGCTAATAAGGGTGTAAGCCTTGATCTCGCAAACAAGTGACAATCAAGAAGGAAGTCCATACAGCTTCTGCGGCTGAAGATGTGTCAGATTCTCAACCCTACAGCATGGACGCGGATAAGGCAATGACCAACTAGTTAGAACATCCACAACCAGTGAGATTCTAGACTGACAGAAAGCAAAGAGCTCACTGAATGGCTTACCATCGATCTTGGGAGAAAAGGGTCTAGTCTAGGGTCAATGATAGCCCAGCGATGGCACACAAGATGCACTGCGGTGAAGCCCAGCTATCCAGTAGTAGAACGTACGTGGAGAGACTAACACCGAACTGTTCTCTTTTTACTAATAGCGGTGTTAGGGCGCCCTTCCTTCCTAGCTCATCAGCTTTGCAGTTGTCTGCGATTCTGCTGCGGTGTTGAGCCCACTCCAGTCTTATCACAAAGTGACTAGCTGCCATTAATAACGTGGTTAGGCATTCCTTTACCAGCCCTGAACGTTTAGTGAACTCACGGCTAGTATCACAGCCCTGCTAGAAGATCATGGATATGCGATCAGAATAGTCATTTCTATGAAGGATACTGCTACTTTTATGGCAGCGACCTCGGCCCCACTGCAATATTAAGGAGTCTGAAACTTTTCCTGAAAATGTAACCCTCCACCAGTGTTGGAAGCTTTGACCCATCAGTAAAGAAGCTCACTGCTTCTCTCTGCCAAAGGCTTCTACCCATCACAGCTACCATGCCGGTATGCGGGCAATTTAAAGCCGCCACAATTTCTCTCTTTCGCAGGGTTGAACCAGAAGCGCTGCCCGCTTGTTTGAGCATCAGAAGAGTTGAATCTTAACCAACTTTATTATTTTTCCTCGCTCACATAAATTTATTTACTCAACTACGTGGCAACTCTGGCTTAAAATAAATTCGATAGAAAGCGGCAGCAAATGCAAAATAATAAAGCAATATCGCCATACCATAAAGAATATGCAAAAATTTTGACATTTGATTTGTGGTTCAAATAAGTCAAATAGCTTGCATAACAGCAGTCGTTTGTTGACTCAGCCTCCACACACATGCACAGAGAGAGAGAGACAGAGAGGGAAGAGCAAACACAATGTGGCCTTGCCCAGCCAGCGTTGCCATTGTCATTGTCAATCGACGGCATATTTATCCGCCTAAAATTCCATAATTACGCGCATTTCACGCATACGCCGACGAAAAGCCGAAAAATTTGCGCGCAATAACAAACTACTACTACATAGCAACACAAACACACACACAAGTAAATAGATTTCATTTGAAAAATAGTTTTATGTTGCATATTGGCGCTGAACTCCAGCAAATGTTGTTGCTGGCGGTCAATGCATGTTTGAGTGCTGCATGTGTGACTGTATGCGTGTATTCGTATGTGCTCTGTTGTGTTTGGTTTGGTGTGAGCGCCTGCATTAAAACGCTTTTATACTAAAAAGCCGCGCATATATTCCAATTTATCCGCCAAACAATAAACTACACTAACCCCACTCGCGCCCACATCGATCCTAACGGCTTTTGCAGCAACACATACTAATACATACACAAAATAAACTCGCATGCTGGCATTTTACACACACACACTCACGGGTGCGTGCATTTTCGGTCAAGTCAGTTATTTATAGACTACTTTTGGTTTGTTGTTGAATTTGAATTTGTTGTTGTGCGCTTTGCATTTTATTTGCGCGATTTTTGTACGGTTTGTTTTGGTAATTTCCATTCGGAATCGCCGTTCGTTTAGCGTCGCTTTTGTTAATAAACTTGCATTTGGTGGCGGCGTTTTGCATTGTTTTTGCCAGTTGTTGGCTGTGCGAGATATGTATACATATACATATACATATACATATGTGTATGTATGCCTGGGTGTGTGCTGGCACTTTCCATAGGCTCTCGGTTAAATATGTTGAAGTGGAATTTTCATTGGCGAATGCAAAATGCAATCGGATTAGTATTGTTTTTGAATTGAATTGTGCAATAGGATTTGCAATTTGTTTAGATTTTTAGCTTAAATAGTAGGGGATCGCCATTATTCGAGTGCAATGGCTAATGAACTATTGCGTAAGCGCGAGATTAGAGAGTTGAGTATGTAGCATAGGCGGCTCTTCGGCTTGAATAGCATACAGCATTTGCTACAAAGAAAGAATTTTCGAATTCAGCACAATGATGCAAGCAATTGAATTAAGCCGCGGTCTGGAATTGAAGGATTAAAATTTTTTAAATTCTTGCTAAATGCTAAAAATTAGAATCAGTTGAATCGAGTTGAAGTTTTTAAAGACTAGGCGGTCGTGTCGATGAAAGACTTAGCTGCAAGTGCAACCGGACAAAGCAACAGGAAGAGAGATTGGCTTGGGCTGAGGGACGTATCGCGACCGCAATACTCGTCCCAGGACCCGAAGCTTGCGAAGCGCATAGAGGAGGGAATTGTGGTCAAAAGCAGCTGTTCGCTGGCAAGGAAACAGCATGCTAGCCAAACCGCCGAAGCGAAGGACGACGGTGTAAATTCAAGCGTCAAGCAAGGAAAAGAGAATCCGTCAAGCCCGCAGGTTGTCACAAAATCATGAACTGTAAGGACGACTCCTCCTTGCTATGGGTAAAGAAAGTGGCGGTGGATCTGCAAAAGAGTCGAGAGACTCGAGAGGAGAGGGTCGTACTCGAGATGGTGGACCGGAGCTGCATCGCGACCATCGCCGAAAGGTTCTTATATCACGCACGGTGAAACCTGGAAATGCTATGCGGTTCCTTCAAAGCAAAACGCCGATGTGACGAAGAAAAATTGTAGGGTGCTGAAGGTCACCAACTCCGGTATGGAGGATGGCGTCAAAAATACATTATCCAATGAAAATGTTGGCCAGGGATATTTTGTACGGAAAGTTTGGGTAGATGGCGTGGGGTTTAGGTTGCGTGTGCCTTCGCCTGTGAAAGTGCAATCCGGCCGATAATAACTGGAAGATCGGGGGGACACAAGCGAGTTAATATAAGCTTCATTAAGCAGACTAGGGTGAATCGAAGATACAACCCGATCTCGAGAGTCTGATCTTAGAAGTTATGGTTCTTCAAATAAACCATATATCCTAGAATAAAGGTTCTTTAGATAAACCTGCATTGAGGCAAGGTTGCCTATGTCGAGCTCTATCTATCTATAGATGATCTTCTACGATGCAGCTTCAGGAGTCATCGATAGTCTCGGAAAACATGGTATCTGGACTAAAATGTTGTTATTCTGTACATTCATCCCGAGACAAGTAAACAATGTAAAAAATCGACGCGTTTGGTACTTAAAAGAGCCCGAACTTCGATGCGAGAACAAAGCCCACAAATTCTGATTATTTAAGCGGGTTCGGTACTTAAGCGAGGGTATTTAAACGGGTTTTGCTGTATTTGCTTTTAATATAAATAATATCCAGATACCTTCCCTAACTCTGATCAAATTTTCTGCCCTTAACTTGAAAAACCTTTTACCTGTAAACCATTTTGTTACAAATACGCGATACAAATTATTTACACCTTAACGATTCGGTTGTGTTTGTCACCGCGAGCCAAATCCGACAAATACATAAAATAAAATAAAGTAAAAACGTCAAAAAAGACAAGAGAGAAATGAGAGACATATGAGCATACACTCGCAAAGCAAAACGCTGCCGGTTAGGAAACAGCACATTTGGCTGCCATTTACGCGTGTGACTGACTACACTTATTTGCGGTTCAAAGGTGTTACAATCTTCGGAGATTGAGTCGCGCTGGCAAAACGGCAGCAACTACGGCCAGGTGTGGGAATATGTGTGAAATGTGTGCGATTTATTTTTAGCTCAAGGGCAAACGCTGAAGTGTCGCGCAAAAGTATATAGAGTTGTCGTCCGTTGTCATGAAAAAGTAACGCGAAGGCGCTCGCGGGTATCAGCCGTGGAAATTGTAAGGCGCGCAGTGCACTTCAGGTGTGAGACGCGTTGCCAACGACAGCGGCAGCTACGCGAACGACGTCTTTTCAAGTCGATTTGACACATTGATTGATCCTTGGTATAGCAAACATTTTCTTATTTTTTCTCCTACATACGCGTGCTAACCTACCACACCGCCGCCTGTCATTCCCTTGCACAATCTGCAAACACGCGAAGGTGTTCCATGGAATATTTGTATTTCACTGAAGAGTGTGAGCATGTACGTGTACGCCTTTGATTACATGTGTGTGATTGAGCGCTATGAAGACTTCAGAGAATTAAACATGTGATGAGATATAGAGTAAATACAGAGTTGTTGTCTGCGACCTTTCGCTGGAGTCGCTCTCAGGCCAGTAAGGAGTTCGTTAGAAAAATCTATGCGACCTTTAGTAATTTCTTCAAGGAATTTTTTAACAAATATGAACTAATATCAACTTTGGTTTCCATATAATTTTCAAAATGACGACGCCGCCATTGCTCATTGGACTCAGACCTCAACATCCTGACATCCTTCATATAGTTTTTTCTTACCATCAAATATGGGCTGTGGAAGTATGTATAGTAGTTGGTAATCTTAGGAAAGAGTATCTTTGTTTGGTAGCGCTTATACCTAAGAAGAACCTTGGGTAGACAAGCCTTGATGAGTACAAAAGAGATATCATATAATTCAATGAAATCTTTCTTATTATATGAATACTGAAGTCCATCGAGCCCGTGCGCTTAGACAAAAAATTATTCGAGAAAGATAGTGTATGAAGTATGCCTACAACTTGTATATACCTGATGAGTTTTGGAAATACTTGATCATAACCTGAACGAGTCTGAATGAGTACCTACAGCCATTTTGAGTATAGTCTATGCAATTAAGCAATCGTCGGGAAGGTATGAAACCATAAGTCTAGCTCTGAGGTTAAGAAAACGGTTTATGAAGAGCTGAACCTACACAATTCGCGGGTTTAGGACAGTTCTTCAGAGGAGAATAATATATTTAAGACTCATTTTTAGTAAACTTAGTTCGGTTAAGTCCTAGGTGCATCGTTAGACAGCCACCTTACCTGTCTACTTCTATTAGCAGGCGTAATCTTCAAGAAAATGAGCAAGTGGAACAGTAGATCATAATAAGTGTTCTAAAATTCTTAGTAAACCAAGTACCAAAAAGGTCTATGTGCGTTGTCAGATAGCCGCTTTTCCTGCCTGGTTTTGTTAGGGGACGAAAACTTGAAGACAATGGACAAGTGGAATAGCATGGTCCTAGAAACTGTTCCAAAAGTTGTAAATGATTCTGAGAGTAATAAGTTTTTGAGGAACTGAAGTAGTCTTCAAGAAAATGAACAAGTGGAACGGATAGATGGCGTTCAAAAATTGATAAATACGCAGAGAGAAGGGAGTTATGGTGAAACTAACGAAGTGGTCAGAAAATAGTACACTAGACTCAAGCTGTCTACCTAAAACGAGTGGACTAGTTCAGTTTCTCTTCCATAAGCTGTTAGTGGCTTATCAAAATATCCTCGTAGAACTCAAAACACCTTCGTTGAACTCGATGCAGTTTCTAGCCATCGAACTGCACCTGAAAGCGACGCGAATGCGAGCCGATTTGTATATTATAAACTGTAAAAATACATTAAAACACACACACACACATAGTAGCTGCTACAAATAGCAACATTTTGTGGCATAAGCAACGAATCGTACAAATTGAAAAGCAACGATCAGCAACAGCATGCTGGCGTACACCCAAAATAGGTTATGTGGCACGTACCAACGGCACACAGCGCGAAACACACACACACACATGTACATGCAATTGGTTAGTAAAGGGTATAAAATCGTCAAACGTTAAATCGTGCGCAAGTAATCGCTGTTAGTTATATAACATTCAAGTTGTTACGCTCGAATTGCGCAAAATTTTTGCATATCTTGGCAACACAGCCAAGCCGAGTGGCGTGATGAGGGGCATGCAGCGCACACGCGGACAAAGCCGCAAGTTTTTTCTAGTGAAATGTTGCGGTTTTTAGCTGTGCTGCAAATCCCCTTAAATGTATATATGAGTGCTTGCTGCCGCTGCTTGCTGCTTTGGCGCTCATTTCACTTTTGCTCGAAGTCGTTTTGCAGCATTTTCTTATATTACAGTTACTCGTTAGTTGCGGAAAATATTGAAGCATGTCAAATGGTGATTTTCTATGCAATATGCAATTCATCAAAATCACCACTTAAATTACTTTTAATTCATTGAGCTGAACGCGCAAAGTACCCAGCAAGCGCACAGTAAGCAGTGCTGCCAACCAGCAAACCGGGCAGCCATGCACCGCCCCAGCTCTGCTCAAACTGCTGCTCGCTCGTTTTTGGGTGTGTGTGCGTCTGTGGTGCAGCGTAAAAGTTTCGAGGATCAATCAATGCCGTTCGTAAATCCCCATAAGATTTAGTGAAAAGTATATTGAAAGTAGTTTCTTCTCCTTTGCTTATAAATATCAAATGTAGATTAAAGTAAAATACCATTTTTTTCTTGCTTGCATGTGCTCTTTTATAATTTTCATATCATTTTCTTTGCTTAGCTGGTTATTTGTTAAATTATAGTGATTGCGTTATAAAGTAGTGAGCTTTTCGTTCGGTGAATTGCTGATAGAAATTGAAGTGTTCATTAATTGCGATGGGGAACCAACGTAAATCATTGACTGGGAGAGTTAAGAGGGGTTGGGATTAAAATACACTGGTGGTTGATATTTATAACAAGAACAACAAGAAATAAGAAAAAACATTAACTTCGGTTGCAGCGAAATAGAAGACTACTTCAAAAAAATTTGGACGATCAGCTTGTATGGCAACTATATGCTATAGTGGTCTGATCTGAACAATTTTTTTCGGAGATTGCATTGTATCAAACAATGATAGTCCATGCCAAATTTCGTAAAGATATCTCGTCAAATAAAAAAGTTTTTCATACAAGGTCTCGTTTAAGACCAATCAGTTTGTAAGACAGGTATATACCATAACATTTCGATCTGTATAATTTGTTCGAAGATTGTACCCTTGCTCTGGACAATAACTCATGCAAAATTTCGTGGAGATATCTCCTCAAATAAAAAAGTTTTCCATAAAAGCGTTTGATTCCGATCGTTCAGTTTGTATGGAAGCCTTTTGCTATATCGATCTCAACAATTTCTTTAGATATCATAACGTTGATTGAGATAACAATCCAGGCCAAATATGATGAAGATATCTCGTCGTATGCAAAGGTTTTCCATACAATCACTTTATTTGGACCGATCAGTCCCATGACAGCTATAAGTTATAGCGTTCGGATAATAGCGGTTCCGATAAATAAGTAGCTTCTTGAGGAAAAAACGATGTACGTATAATTTTAGAACAATGTCTTAAAAACTCAAGGACTGGTTCGCGTATATACAGGTAGGCCAACAGGCGGACAAACCGAAAATAAATCTCGCTGTTTAGTTTTGGATCCTACATAACTGTCTTCGGTGTTAATGAGGAAGGTGTGAGGAATTTTATTTAGATAAAATATTTGGTCCAGCTTAGGGCAGCCAGGAACTTGAAAAAAGTGGAGGTAGCAAACGCGGAGAAGAAATGGTCTTGGGAAGACTTGGAAACCTTGTTGAGTAGTCAAGTGAAGATATCCACAATCTAACCATTTTTTCAATGTTTTTGAGATAACCTCCAGGAAAATAAAGCAATTCAGCGTTATATTTGGAAAAAACTTTAAGAAAGGCGAGGGAAAGGCGAGGGAAAGGCTCACATAAGTATGTATCGAAACTGAAAGTAAGGATGCTTCTCACATATAAAGATTGCTCAAAAAAGCCATATTCGGTCCGATACAACAACCTTTTCACGGCTAATAATGACTGCAACGCTCCCTACAAATGACAGCAGAAACTCTTCCCATTTCAGTTCTCCCTTTTGGTGCTCTCTGCTCTCTATACACTTTTTCCCACACCAAAATTTCACGTCAGCAGATCTAATTGTATTGTGGGCCACATTTATTGCATTTGCCCATATTTGTTGCGCTACAAAGGATTTAAACTTGGCGTAACGTTTCTCATTTTACGCCTGTCACAGCTCGGTGACTTACTAACTGACTGACGGAGTGACTGTTTTACCCTGACACACTCAGCACACTCGCAGCTGTGCTAACCGCTTTTCTTACGCAACGCGCAACTTCTGATTCTGATTTCGCTGTGTCGAACAAACGCATTTCTATTGCCCCAGGAGCGGCCCACGGGAGCCGCGTAAGACCGTACGCAATGGCGTTGTCAACTTTTAACGCGTTTTCCCAGCCATCAAAGTTCGAATGACTTTGACAGCCAGTAATGGAATTTGATACATACAATGTGCCTTGTGCGCGACATGGGACCCGGCAGCAACAACAACCAGCCAGCGCTGCACGAGCTACGCGCGAGCTATTGATTCTCTTGTTGGTGTTGTAGTTCTGCTTTTTTAAGGGCACATCCAATCAAGCGTGTGGCAAAAGATTGCGGCAAGCAAGTGCAGAAAGAACGCAACAAAAAGTGGAAAAACGTCAATTTGATTGGCGTTTGATTGAAGCGACGCGGTGGTAAATGGAGGTGGCGTTTAAAAATCCTTTATTTCGAAGGCACTGCGGCGTGCGTACGAACCGCAGCTGCTGAAAGTGTGTCAAGCAGTGGCGATTAGTTGGTAGGGAAGAGCGTTGTGGTGCGCATTGTTGTTGTTTTTGTTGCAGTGTGTTCAAGGGATTTTGGCATTATTTAATCCTATCTCAAAAATCCACAAATCAATATAATAAAATTAATTTCAAATATTGATTGAGCGCTTGCGACTTGAGCTGACATACTCTAAGTGGAAAATCGAGTCGGAAAAATTATTAGGAAGTATTTTAATAATTGATGTGGTTCTTTCTGGTATTTGAAGTAATCTTAAGTTTTGGAAGTTAAGTAGTGTCTAAGAAGTTATCTGCCGATAGTTTTTGTGCCTCCAATCGGTTCGCTGTATGCTTTTATGAAAACAAATGATGACATCAGACCCAACTTTCTTCTTCTTTATTTAAATCAACCTATGAATATGAAATGTCTGTCAAAGAATGAAGGGAATTATATGAAATCTCTCGAAGTGGTCTGCCGGATGGAAGAGAGGTATTAGTGTTCTAATCTGTCGCCCACCGGGATCCTTCTGCGAAAAAGTTTTCCCTTCAGCACCGGATTGGTGAGACAAAACTTACCTACTTGCTACATAATTGAGTATCAATTTTCAAGATGAACCTCAGTTTCACTAAATGATGGAAATATGAAATCCTGAGATTATTTATTGTCATTTTCAACCAATCATAAAAATCATATAAGCATAAGCCGAGGACAGTACTGGGTACTTTGAGTAATCTTCTAATAACGTATTTTTAAGGATCGAAGAAGTATTCTTGATTTAGTCCCATTTGTAAGGCGTGTCTTGATTTTACCCGGAAGCCGGAGATGGATCTTCGAAATTTGCCTCTTCCCGAATGATTAATAGATAAAAATAAATTGAGTTTTTCACTGCGACCTGGTCTATTGTGCCCTCTCCTATAACACGTATGGCTACAGAGATCCAGCACTCTGAATAATTCCAGGATGTTGCTGGGTACGATGGATTGCTGTTCACGTAGATGGATCCAAGGGCCATAAGCCTGCTTCTACGAAATACTGGACAAACTAGAATCCGCTGTTCTGGAGTTTTCGATTTCATGTTGCAAAAATGGCAGTTTTCACAAGAGGCTATGCTCATGTTGGACAAGTGTTCTTGAGCCTGCTGTGCCCAGTATAGAGCACGATAAGGAGACGGAATTTGTCTTGGGGGAGGTTGATCGTTGCTAAGTTGTAAGCTCCCACTAGCTACTTGGCGTGACGCATTCCAGTTGCCTGCTGCCAGTGCCGTCCTCTTACCACTCTCTCCTCCGTGCGGTGCAACTCCCTTATTGTGTAGGACCCCACCGTAATGCATGGTTCTGGACCTAACATCTTGGAAGCCGTCGCAAAGCGGCTCAATGCCGGCTACCCCTTTATTCTCTGGCACCCATATCAGGTACACACGGTTGCAAACTGAAACGCGGTTCAGCCTTTCTGTACATTTCTCCCCTAATAGCGATTTGAGAGCTGAGATCGCTTTTAGTGCGGCTTGGCTATCGCTGAGTACAGTGATAGTTGCGTTGGATATTAATTTCTGCACTTGGACTTATAGCAAAGACTTCAGCTTGAAAGATGCCCGCAAAACATACCATTGGTATGTGTAGCTTAGTGTGCGCTCCTGCAAGGGCTGCTCCAATGTCTTCCGATGTTTTCGTCTGTATACCACTGGATAGAGCTGCCACTCAGTAGTAGGTCGTGTGTGGAATAACTCACTCCCTCTTACTGCCGAGAGTAATGTGAAACTTCTTTGTGAAGTTTTTCTTCGTATCGCTAAATCGATAGAGTTTAGCTTCATATTACCCAGACATATTTATTGTGAATAATAGCAGCGTAATCTTAAGGATTGAAGAAGTATTCTTGATCCATCGTGTCGCTTTTGGTGGTATTTTCACTTTTATTCACATTTGTAGAGGCTGTCTTGATGTTACCCGAAAACCCGAGAAGGAATCTTTGAAATTCCTACGAGTTCAAGGTTCCTTTCCATGAAAGAAATACGCATAGTATTTGCTATAGTGCTCTGACCGCTGTCTGCTATTCGGATTTTTTAATAACGACACTGTTCAGAACTCCATAAGGTATATCTAACGGGTGGTCGAGGGAGTTCAACTTTATTTTATTCAGTCGTTCTTAAGCAAATTATGCAGCTTTTAATAAGCATAACATATTTTAATTGAATTCAAACTCTCTCTGACAAAATTGAAAAAAATGCGATGCAAGAAGAATGATCCTAAACCTGGCATAATGGAATGGTTCATTAAAAACATATATATAAAGAACCTGAGAAGGAGAAAATGGCGTCATTATAAACATATGAGCTCTTGTGGTATTTTATGCGCAATTAAAGAATGCGGAAAGCAAAAAAGGGTTCTTTGCAGAATTCACTGCTTGCTAACAGAAAAAGAGTTCTAAATCAAAAAAAAAAAAACAAATAAGTTAAAAATAAATCCCTTTTCAGTTGCTGCAGCGCATAATATAATTACAAACATGGTGTCATGAGGGTTATAAAAGAAGGCCTGGTAGTTAAGCGAGGGAAAGTAGTTGCCAGCAGAAGACCAATCTATGTGTGGAGCCACACTAATAGTTGAATTTCATTCAAAAAAAGAGTTGAAGTCATAAAGAAGTCATTAAAATATTTCAGCGAAGTGGAAATGAATTAAGGCGACCTTTTACATTTTTGCCTTCAGCACATTCTACCAGTTTCTTCTGTTTGACTTTCTCGCATGCTTTTCACTGCTTTTCTTTTAATAAGCAATTTCTCTTTTTTCATTCGAAAATCCAAAAGGCCAGCTGTAGCTTTCGCAAAAACTCACACTTGCAAACTTGTGGAAATGTCCTTTGATGTACCTTGAAAGTCTGGCGAAAATTACCGACCACACGAAGATTGAACAAAAAACAAGCAGCGAATGCCACAAAAAGCGTGGAAAAAACTTAAATGACAAACAATTTTGGACTACAACAACGCATACACAGCCATGCATGTACCACCGAATGAGTGAATGAATAATCCGCACACATGACGAGTGAAGCGTGCGCTTCGGCAAAAGGAAGCGTAAGAAGAGCAAGCCGAAACATTTTTAAATTACATGCAGGACATGTGGACACGCAGGACATTGGTGTAAAAGTGTGTGTGGGTAAAGCGTTGAAGGTGGACAAGTGATTTTGGAGGGCATTTCGAGTGCTCAATGCTGGCTGTTGGCGCTGCTTTTCGTTTTCAATAAATACACGAATGCGCGCACCGCAATAGGTACCAGGCAAGGTATGACAAGTGTGTGGGTTTGTGGCGAGCAAACCGTTGAACAGCGAAAATCTGCCGCATATGTAAAAATTAAAGCCGAAGAAAATGAAAATGAGGAGCCGGCATTGAGGCACAAGCACTGAAGCAAGGCGGAAAAGTCGTGTTGATTGCATTACCGGACGTTGGTGGGTACGAAAGAGCGAAAGAAACACAATTAGGAAGACGAATGCGGGGAGAAATGAAGGAAGGTGATGAAAGAGTAAATAAAATTTGAGGCTATTGAATACGTTAAGGCGATTTTTCTGCTTGGACTTGTTGGTGAGTGAGCGCGGAGCTTCATATGAGCGTACATATGTATATACATATGTACACGAGTATAGTTATACAATTGCTATTATAAGTATGTATTTAACGTCATTCAATGCCGTCACGAATTAATGCAAGCATGAGAGAAAACGAATGATTGAATGCATAGGTGAAGTAATGAAATTGTTTACGTTTCGGTTTTATATATATATGTTTGTATTTGTATATTAATGTATAATAAAGCCTTAAGCAATTATAATGAAATTTGTGGAAGTGTAAGCAGACTGCTCGTATATGAAAGGACAGGCACTTATGTATAAGTCAGAGGAAACCCCCTGGGATCTTTCTGGTACACGGTTATTATTAAGGTGTCCATCACATCTAGGCAAAGGAAGCCCCTTCGGCTCCACCTGACATGAGATAACTCACGAGAGATTATATGTAGACAGAGAAAGCCTCCTCGAATTTTTCTCGAATGAGATAGCACGCAAGAGGTTCATTATAATAAATAGATGAAAGCTCCGCAGATCTTTCTCGCATGAGATTAATCGTAACAGTTTTGAGGAGACAGAGGAAGGCTCTCCGGATCCATCTGGTATGAGATATATCATAAGAGATCCGTTATGAGAAGACAGAGAATGGCTCCACGGATTTTTCTGATATGAGATAACTCCAGCTGCGCGCTTTAGATCCCAGCGCTCTCCATCCCGCTGGTGGAGCGCATTCCACCTCGCCATCCCTCCTATTTTAGAGTGACTGAAACTCTCTTCTCCATATTGCGTGAGAGTACATGGTTTATTTTATGCATCGACCCTTGCCTATCGAGCGATGTCGAAGGTTCTGGTGGAAAATATATGTTAAACTTTAACGACACCATATAGTTCTACCTAGATGCTCGCTCATTCTTTCTTACTATAAGCTTAAGATAAAGACTGCTTAAGATCGAGCTCTTCGGCTTTTGTGAAAAATATCTAGGTTGGGTGAAGAATCCGCATGGATGATATACTATATTTGCTATCACGATAGATTTTGATGTTTGAACGTCAAAGTATGGTAATCGCATTAAAGACGTCTCGTTATAGAACTTGTATAGCCTCAGTTAGGAGTATCATGGTTCAATACGATTTTTGCTTTAAATTTCCTAACAACTCATATATAATTACCGTCATTCAGTATGCATGAATATAATGTATATATAAACACATAGTCCCTAAAAGAGCTTTACTCACTTTCATGGGCTTCTGTGTTCCATATGAAATTATATACTAATCAACACACGTAGCAAATCTACAAACACCAAGGGCTGTGTAATCATGTTTTAGAGACCCTCAAGGCTCGTTTTATGTGTTACAATTAAATTTTCGGTTTTTTTCCTTTACCATGTTTTTCATTTTATGAGCTAACGGCATTTAATTGTTGAACCATCTGTGCGCGGCTCCTTCCGTGCGGCTCTAACGATCGAGCCGCAATTCATTTGTTGCTTTTCCCTCCCAGCCATTAGCTTAGCACGCCACCGCGTTGGGTGGTGCTTCTGAATTTAGGGCTTACACCCACACACGCATGTATGCACGAGGCACTCATGCGACGCGTAAAATTATTAGCTCACTCTTTATTGGCATTGTTTTCGCGCTTCGCATTTTTCGTCACGTTTACTCAGCTTTCGCAGCTTTTCGTTAATTTAATGCCACACCGACTTGCCTCATTATTTGCCTTTGACGCTTTATTATTGTTGTAATTTTTTTCATAACACTGGTCCGTCCTGTTTGGTATGCACAGTACAGCATGCAATCGTCAGACGTGCGCATGTCGAAGTCGTCATCAGCCTCATCGTCTTCCAACGCGAAGAATTCTAACGCAAATTCAAATTCTACAATGAAGTTTTCAGATTCTTTTTGAAGCAGCAATACCATTAAGCTGACGCAGTTCGGTGCGGCCAGTTAGCGAATAGTAATTCGTTAGATTCTCTACTTTTGTTGTTGTTTTGGTTAATTTAAAACCGCTTGCTGTCACTTCGCAGCTCGGCTTGATGTAGATGCTTTGGCTTTGTTGGCTTGCTTTGCTTTGCATATTTGGCTTTCATTTGACTTTGAGTGCCTTTTCGCGCGTTTTCCTGTTAATTTTATTGTTTTCTCGTAAACAATAACCAAATTTCTTAAGCATTTATATTGACACTGAAAATCTAGATGAAATTTGGTGATAACTCCGACTACTCATCATATAAAATATGCTAAAGCGTGATAAATCAATTAATGAATACTCCAGAGGCACTAAATATTACACCTGGGGTGATACTAGAGAACTTTATAGGAATCTGGGTCAAAAATTAGGATGGGCGTGGCCCCGCGAAAAGCCTTATCTCAGGATCTACTCGACCGATAGTTGACCAAATTTGGTTTAGAATGCTACCTTCACCTACCTATGTTCCAGGGCGAAAATAAATTAAATCGAACTACAGCCACGCCTTCTTTCCTTATAACCCAATTTTAAATTCCATCTGCTTCTTTCACTTTTCAAATGCGTATTTCTTAATCGAAAAAATCGGTCAATCAGTGAGTTTTATTATGGAAATCGGGAGAGAATCCCTATCTAATTATAGTATGCCTATATGTCGAAAATGGGTTGAAGTAGGATCAAAAATTCCTTAGCCCCATATAACTTAAAGAAAGGCTTTCGAACTTCTAGTTGACTTTATTATATGCGCTATAAAGTCAACTGCGAAGAAGTTCGAAAATCAAACTCGGATGAAAACTTGCCCTAGACCTTAAATAAATTACATGCCTTTGTACCTAAAGGCATTCCCCTGGTTTTATTTCTGGCAAGCCAGTCAGTCTTACATATCTTGTTTGTATTTTTATGAGACCTACATATGTTTAAAGCTTGTTTAGAATCACGACAAGGAAAAAAATAAATGATGGCAAAAAAGTTAAATGTTAGAGTCTTTCAAAAATAACCCTAGTTTTATTGTTTAAGTAATAATAGTGAATTGAGATATAAAAAAGGTGTACTTTTTTTTGCATGTAAATGAAGCTATATTTATGATGCCTTATTATAATATTACATAATATTTCGATTTCCATTATTTTAGTCATATGATCACCATTCCACTAAAAAGAACTATGTTCCTCTCCTTTCCATTATATGCCACCGCAGTTCTTGCAACCCTGATTGCATTCCAACTGCTCGTAGAAACGACTTAAACGCTTCGAACACTCAAACATGCGCTCTGCCATGGATCCTAAATCTGAGCTGAAGTCTGAAGCAGACCTAGCGCCATTGCTCCGATTAGTTTTACGTCCGCTCAACTGATACTCTGTCCGCCGCACGTTCCTTCGCTTGGCTGCCTTAAAGCGATTGGGCTTCTCCTTGTGATTCTTACTATGACAATTATCACAATCGATGGTATCCAAAAGTTGCATTAAGTCCGCAGTTTGTGCGGCCATAAGTTCGGTGGTCAGATTGAATCTGTAATCGTGATTTTGCATTGCGTCCATATCCTGCGGCTGATATGGGTTATAGTTGCTCATATAGCCTCCATTGCTGTGGGGTAATTGTCGTTGTTGATAGTTCGTATTGTCTTCTGTTCCCAGTGGTTGTATGTTATGTTCTTGGCCATCAAGGTTATCAGCTACTACTGTATTTAGCGGTTTCCCACAGCCGCGTGGGCAAACTAACAGATGTTCCTTTAAAAAATCGTCCTTGGTAATAACCGCATATAGATTGCCGCCACATAGCGTACAAATGTGTGTAATGTCCTTGCTGTCCGTCAAAGTATGATATGGCATACAGTGTTCCTCCGTGTCATAATTATTGGACCTTTTATGTACTGTAGAATCTTCCTGGCAAGCAATTTTATTTCGACTTTCAATTTTAGACTTCAGGTCCATATCATTAAATTGAGCGTTGAGTTCGTGAATAATGCTTTCAGCCATTTTATAATGCAATTATTTTTACTGGGAACTGAAGAAGTTGGATGTTGATTTGTTGTCCACAAATGTGTTACTGAAGATTTACTTCGAGGCGTATCCCTATATATACAAAAACAACAGGACATTCAAGAGCTGAAAACAGGTGAAAAGCGCGGAGAAAAGCTAGTGCAGGTAAAATCTGGAAAGCAGGTAGAAGGATGTAAAGAAAGGTAATACGCAGGTAGAAGGCAGAAGTTCTGCAAAGCTGTAGTTGTAACGTTGTATGAAACGCACTGAAGAACAAAAGGCACTTTAAAATATATAATGAAAATCTCGACTCATAAGGATTTATAAAAATATTAAGTCCTTTTAAAAAATTGTGTACGAAAACTATCCGATGTCTGAGGTCGATATGACCTAACCATTTGAAATCACATGGGTTTTGAAATTTCAAAAACAATTTTTTGTTCAAGTTGAATGTTGGAGTGGGAGTCTTTTCTTGGGACCATTGTTGTGTCTTTTAAGCAGAAGCGACTTTAAGCTCATTTACAGTTAGCCCAAAACTAGTCGAGAAGGAGCTACTTCGACATTAAAGTTGACTGGTTGCCTGGTCATACAGGAATCGTCGGAAACGTAAAGTCGATGAGTGCATTAGAAAGGACACCCTTACCCAAATCCCATTAGTTGAAGTTCCCTGTCTTCGTGTTCTACGGACGTCAGATCTATGTGCCGCAAGTGAGCTTAGTAAGCGTTGGTCAGCACTTGTTGGGTTGCGAAAGTCTTCTGGTCTACTGAAACGTGAAAAGTCCATGGAACTACCAGCTCTTAGCAAAATTCACATGGACGTAATGATAAGTGTCCTAACTGGATATTGTTCCATTGACACTCACGCGGTGAGGCTATATACATTGGAGGATACAGCTTGTCAAAGTTCTAGGTAGGAAGCTGTAAAGAGTTGGAAACATCTATATATTTTCTTCTTTACTGATCAGCTTTTACCAGACTAAGGTTGACACGTATTGGTTGCTATACTTTCTAAGAACCCGCCCAATTGGCTGGAGTCGATATTAGCCGGCTCAATCGTTTGTGGCTGGCTCTAGGCGCTTTGTAGATATACGACCGTAGTTTTGATCTGAACTTAGCGGTTCTGGGCATCATAATGGACGGCATTAATTGTGGTCTCACGAATATCAGCCTATTTATCTAACTCAATTTTAGAACTAATTTGCGTAATAGCAGTTTCCCGGCGCTCAATGTTTCAGCATCCATCCATCATATCAACGATTTTCTACTATCCTGTGGCAAATTTGTATTATAAATATCTATTTCTTTGACTCCAATCATTTCCTCAGTACCGCATTAATTTTGAAAGCTTTAATTCAACCATTTATGACTCAGCCAGCACGTCAGTTATCATGGATTTTCCAAATCATTTCGAATTTCAGCTTTAAAGTGCATCCTATTCGATTATGCTCGCTGCCAAATCACCACATTAATGCTCCAAGTGAAGTGAAAGTTCGCCAATGCACTTACACAGGCAAAAATTGCGCTGAAGTGGCTCTTCGCAGCGATTAACACGAGCGTACATTTCAACAAGCACTTCGATGACGAAATAAAGCTCATTAGTATAATTTTCCCTTTCCGTTAACGACATAACTGTCGTGCTGCAGCAAGTTTGTCTGCAGTTTTTAGATGAACGCAAATCCTGCTGAGTATTATTTTCCTTCCTACGCCACTTCCTACGACATAGATAACTCAAACTTGTGCGTCGTATGCTAACGAGCACGAGGTGCGGCATGAGAGTTGAGTTGGAAAATGCTGAAAAAATGCATTTGAGTAATGCTGAAAGTGACTTTCTAATGAGCGTCGCACAGCTCAACGACATCATCATTCAATATTTCGTCACCACAAACCTGTTCGATTACTGCTGTCGCTGGAAGTGCAAAATATTCGTTGGCTGTGCTTCTATATCTGTCTGTCTATATATATAGAATTCATCTATATTGCTGCGAAATTGTCTCCGCGTCTAACAATTTACAATTTTATTATACTCTTTAACTACTACTCATTGCAACTGCTAACTATCAGCACTCAGCTACGCAGCGCTATAACCTCATCTCCTCAAATTTGTTAGTCAGCATCCAATTTTTTCCTGATTACTGCCAATACCTCTCTTCCGCTGGCGTTCGCACGTTCCATCAGCAACCGCCTGCCACTAAAGTCGAGCGTCCTTATTAGTGATTGGAAATTGTGGCATCCACAAGTGCACAGATCTACAATTCGTGTCCTACTCCGGCGCACTTCCTACAACACATGCTCTCCCGTTCACTCGTCAATCGTTTGTTGAGAGTGAAAAAGCAGTTTTAGAAAACAGTTTGACCCAGTCCGCAGTTTGTCATCTGCTTACAACACGCCAAAAAAGTTGGTTGCGCCTGAGTGATTCCTTCTTTTTTTCCCACTTTTGTGGAGTTTCTGTTTCCAGCAGCGAATTTGTATGTCGCTGGTTGAAAAAGAGAATCGCATAATAATGGTTGAAGTAGGGTATGCAAAACTAGGTTGACAATAATTTTTACGCAGTTCGATTGACAAAAGTGGCGGGCTCTCCCCTGCCCTTTAAACAATTTTGCAACTCTGCATTAACACTGAACTGATTTGCGTTTTACATTTCCGGTTTTTGCGTGAGTTGCATTTATTCTCATTCACTTTCGTTACCTTATTTTTAATTGATATCTCCTTTCCACGTTTATATGCATTATTTGCGTTTGCCTAGTGACCCTAATTTTGCTGGCTTCCTGGTGTGAGATTATAGATTTTTAATGCATTTTTTATAAGGAAGGGAAGGGCTAGCAAAGTAATATGGGTCAATAAAGTTGTCAGTTGACGACGCTTCGCAAAAAATATTAGCTACAAAAAGAAAATTATGAAACAGCTGGTCATTGAGATCCTCCAGTTCGATGATGGAGGATGGAGTCATGTAGAAGTTCACGGATGTGAGAAAAGTCCTATGATTGCCATTCACTTGGGATTGACCAGAATCGATTCTTTTACATATGGCTCAAGCAGCTCATCACTTCCGCTCTTAGACCAAGTGTCCTCCTGGTAGTCAAAGATCATCCATTTGAAGGCGAGCTAAAGTGAGAAGGCGAACCATGCCTGGATTGTGTGATGGGTTTGGGATCCGCCACTTAAAAACTGCCCCCAATGAAAACAACAGCCTCGGGACAGAAGCGCCCCTTTTGATGACGACCACAGCAAACGTAATAAGTACTATGATTTAAGGGCATGCCCCTGGAATGTCCGGTGGGAGGGTGCCGCTGCCCAACTGGTTGATGCCTTTGTAAAAATAAAGGCTGACATCAACACCGCCGCCTAAGTAGTGCAATGGACGGGGAAGGGACTAAGACGAGTAGGTCCTTGTGGCATTTACTATACTGGCCATATAAAGGAGCACAAACTCGGTGTGGGATTTGTGGTGGTAGATAGACTCCGTCGCCAAGCCTTGGCACCTATGAAAGCTGCCCCCGCCACGATGTCAAATCGTGCTTGGCGACTTTAACGCCAGGGTGTGCAAAAAAGGTATTTTTGGCAGAATGGTCGGCAAATTCAGCCTCCATGATGAAAGATCCCCGAATGTGTGTCAACGCCAGTAAAGAAGAAGAAGAAGTTCGACTACAGATGAAACGAATTGTCGCTACTTTTTATTATCTTAACTTCGTGCTCGACATTTGAAACGCCAATCGCATTAAGATTATAAAGGATTAATTTTCTTTGGCTTCTGAATTTTTCGAACGCTTCCTAATATGTCCAATGAAGAATATCAAGGTTTTCAGGCTTTGTAACCTTTCACGTCCTCGTCTTCAAATTGAAATATTCGAACTGAACTCACATTGTAAGTGTACGACTTTTAGGAAAAAAATTGAGAAGACCTGCGAATATGAAGAATTTCTTAGTGCTAGAAGAAATATGGGATTTGATCCAGTATATGAAGCGCAAGAAATCTTGGATCTTAAAACTAAGATGATCGACTTACTGTCATACATATTACAAGCTCTTGCTTAAACTTGAGACCTCTCAAACTTTTTGAGTTCTGGGCTTACTAAATCACTTAAATTTAAACTACAGCTACAAAATATATTCCTCATTCACTTTTTATGCATTTTATATTTTATCGAACTAAAATTTCTTTCGCAAACTACAAAATATAAAGCATAGCCAAATTGTTGGTTAATCATCAATGACATCCAAGTATTAAAATTGCTGTTGCATCTCATCAAGTGAATCCACTAAATCCTCTAGTGGATAAAGCTCAGATACAACCTGCACCTCAAAAGCCGGCTCGTGTAACACTTCCGCAACCGGCTGCCCCCAACAATAACAATGATCATGGTAATATGTCTCTGTGGTGTTTGTAACATAGCTGTAGATTTCGGAGCTGGTGTTTTCAAATTCCATGATAACTTTACGGGTTTGAGAGCTGATGGGTGCTAGCCTTTTAAAAAAGGTATTTAAAAGTCGTGCTAGAGCTTTGTTCCCAAAATGTTAACTGATCTTGTGAATGAACTTTTGGTGCATTTTATACAGTTCTTGAAGCTTCTTAAGTATTTTAGTAGCACAGTTGTTAAGCGTTGTTTTAGGTAGATCAATTCTTTGGAATTTTGAATAAGGATGGGCGGAGCTGTATTAGCGAAGGTGCTTTTTAGGGGTAGGTAACAATTAATAGCTTTATTTTTTTAACGCACACAGCTAAATAAAATATTGCTACTCTTTTGTCCGTGAGGAGAGTATTGTTGTCCTATTTCAATTTAGTATAAGAAAGAATAGCCTAGGATAAGATAGAATAGCATAGGTTTAAAGATAAATTTTTATTTTTATTTTATTCTTTTTCTTATGAAATCTGCGAGTAAAAGGGTTTTGTATCTTGGAAAAAAAACATATTCTGTCGGAATCGTCACTTTGAAAAAATAAGAAATTAAATAATAGAAAATAGTTTTTAGTCAGGATTTGCTAATTTCCCAGCAAGCAGATACCGTTAAGCTCTACATTAAATTAGTCCCGCCTACAATAAAATAATTTTTTTACTCAAGGTTTTCTCGATTCTTTTGTATATTTACCAAGAAAGCAATTAACGACAACAAAAGAATAAAGGTCAAACTATTTTGTTAAGCTCCCTAAAAAATTAAGAAAAACAACAACAATAGCTACCTGCCAGGTTAATCCACCATATTTAGAACCCGCAAAGCTAATACTACCTAGCAGATCGCACTAATTTTTGCTATAAATTGCTGCTAAATATTGCAGTGAGGATCAGTTAGCGCTTAGCTTAGAAGAAAGCAGTACCGTCCAAACAAAAAAATAATCGAAGTCATGTTGAACCAAAGTATTCGCGTTTTTCTTGCAAAAAATCTAAATATTGACGGTTATCAGGCTTATGTCGCACTTCATGATTGTATTGTAACCGAAGCGCACGAGTACATGGCCTTCAAACGTGAAACTGTGCAGATTGAGAATTCTGTATATCAAGGTTTCGAGCTCAAGGCAAGATCTTTGCGGGATGCAAGTGGTGCACTGTTTTACTACTGTCCATGTCGTTGTGGTTTCGTATATGATGCGAATCTGGTACCATACCGCCCAGTCGCTGTGGAATACGTACCTAAACCGGGGCTAGTGGAGCCGCAAGATTTTGAATTGAAACAATATTTCTTAGATATACAACGGCAACAACGTGGACACCAACCTCATCTGCTACAACAGCTGATCGAGAACCCACACCAATATATGTTGCAATATCAAAATTATATGAACCAACATTACAATAGATTTCTGCATCTGACGGCACCGCAGGAACCCGGAAGACCGAGCCATTATGTTATTGTTGATCCGGTAGAGAACCCACAAGTGGTAGAACCACTTCAAAATTTGGAGGCACACAATGACCAACAAATTGCTGCTGCTGAAGAAGAAGTAAATGTGGAAAGAGCAGGAGATGAGGAGGAGGAACAAGCGCATATAGTAGTTGATGATGAACAAGAGGTGGAGGTACAAGACCAAGAGCAAATTGTGGTTGATAATGATGAAGAAGAGGAGAAGGAAGAAGAACAGCGGGAAGATGTTGCTGATGAGAAACAACATGAAGAGGAAGAGGAGGAATTTGAATATGAAGAGAATGAGGAAGACGATGAAGATGAAGAAGAACGAGAGGAAGAGGTAGAAGAACAAGAGCATATTGTGGTTGATAATGATGGAGAAGAGGAGAAGGAGGAAGAACAGCGGGAAGGTGTTGCTGATGAAGAACAAGATGAAGAAGAGGAGGAGGAATTTGAATATGAAGAGAATGAGGAAGACGATGAAGAGGAAGAAGAACGAGACGGAGAACAGGTAGAAGAACAACAGAGAAATATGTCGCCGCCACCATTAGAAGAACAGCAACGTGCTGTTGCGAATGAAGAAGATGAAGAGGTAGAAGAAGATGAAGAGATAGAAGATCATGAGCATATGGAGATAGATAATTCTGATGCTGAAGAAGAGTTAGAAGATCATGAGCATATGGAGATTTCCGATGATGACGAAGAAGAATATGGTTTGTTGCCACAACCATTAGAAGACCAGCAACCATTTTTTGCTGAAGAAGAAGAATATGAAGAAGAGGAGGACGAAGAGATAGAAGAAGAAGAGCTGCCAAATATGGTACAAGCGCATATGTTACAAGCGAAACCAATACAATGTTATGCTATTTCTTCGACAAGTTCGGATGACTCAGAAGAGGATGCGATATATATGGACGACGGTTTTCCAGCTGCCGTCAATGAATGGGACGTTATTCAAAGCCAGAAAATAAGTAGTACAGTCAAAGTGGAAGGTGACATGGATGACGATGAAAACGATTGGAGTACAGACAGCGCCGATGAAGATTACTACTGATCACTATTAAATAATGTTGATTAACATACACGGGAATAGTGGGCGCCGCAAAAGTTGGGTGCAGGGCTATCAATTACAGTGACACAGGCTTTATCCTTAGCCGATGGACTAACTTGTAGAAATTTGTGGCAGCGTTAGCTTTCAAAAGAGGTTTTAAAGAGCTCGAAAGTTGTTGGATGGCAAAGTGCAAGCCACGCCATTTCAACCGGACACAGGGTGACGACAAGAAGCTTGGGAAAAAGCTTTAGAAGTCTATATTATATATATCTGCTAGTTACACTTATAAATTTGTTATTGTATGTAAAATGTAAATATATATTCTTTGTAGATTTGCATAATAAAAATATAAAATTTGAATTTGTAAAATAATTTTTGTAAATTTTGCCAAAAAAGGCTGTCAAAAAGTTTGAAATGTGACTTAAAAACAAATGTCAACAGAGTCAGAGATTTATGGTATATTACTTGAATAAAAAGCATTTGACTGAACAGAAAAATGCAAGTCTTTACTTGTTCGAGAAACCAGTTTTGTAGGTCGAAGATGCCGTCGAAGGTCTGAACATACTAAGTACCCTTAGACATCTGCATTGCACTTTCTGTCGAGCAGTCGTCTGCGAGCATCTAGTATCCAAAAGTCCTCTCCTGAAGTCCCCTGATAAGATCAATGGCAATCCTCATTCTTATTTGGGCACCAGTCTACTTCCAGTACTTGGACAAGTGCTGGAAAAAGTTATGGTGAAGCTTCAGCAGCTAACACGGGGTACGTAGTCGGATAGGCAGATTGTTTTCAGAAAAGGACACAGTTTATGCATGGCGGTGGTGAGCATGGTTTCATGTTCAGAATGTCAGGGATAAGAGGGCGTTTGATCGAGGATCGAGTAGAGAGTAAAATCGCCGGCTCGTCCACCGATTGTCTGGGTGAACGGGGTCAGCATCAGGTATGTGACGCAAGTCAAATACCGCGAAGCATGAGGGTATTTGAAACTAAGTTTGAAGTGAGAAACCCATGAGAAAGTTCAGTTCTCTGTCAAAAGGTAGTCAAAGTAGGACCAAAACACTTCCTACATAACTTGAGTAAAGAAAAAAGGTTAAAAAGTAACAAATTCACTCTCCATAACCAACTGATGCAGGATATGGAATAGAAAAAAACTGCTTCGTGCTTAATTCAAAGCACAGCCATACTAAATAGTACAAAATTACGGACATACTCCATTATGCACAACAGCAAACAAAGTTTCTGCTCTTAATTTGATTCAGCTCCACTTCGAACTTTCTTCTAATGAAATGTATGTATGCAAGTATGTTTGCAGTGATCACAAATCAGTTGCTCCGTTTGACAGGCTGTTAATAAAATACTCGTAGTCTTGACGACACACACACACAGCAGCCACTCGCCCGGTGAGTCTGTCATTGTGTCAGCTGTTGTAGTCACTAAAAATCAAATGAATTTGCACTTAATTTGTTAAAGCAGTTAGTGCAAGGTGTTACTGGCATTCACCTCTGCGCAGCCCCTTAACACAGCACACTTGAACCGACCGACCAACCGACCCACCGACCGAATTTGCTTGACCACCTCTTCTTGTTCGCACAAACCACAAGAAACACCTACAATACAAACAAAGTAGAGCAGAAAGTAAATTTTAACGATTTACCACCCATTCGATTCGTAGTACGTCGGCCAGTCCGCACAGCTCGCCGCACTCGCACTCAGACCCGGAAGTGTCCACTCATCTGTGGCAACTTGACGTGCAACTCACTTTAATCCTCATTTCCTTGCTCGCCTTGTTCGGCTCAAGTATTTGCACAAGGTGTGTATTTGCATTTGTCTGCTTGCCTGTGTACGTGTGTATGTATGCATCTATGTATTAATGTCGGTTTGAGTTTACGAGCAAATGCCTGTACGCTTGTGTGTGTGTGCTGGAAACTTTCACCTGAACTACTTGGGGGAAAAAGGTGAAGTGTAAATTGTGTGAGTGTGGGAAAAATCAGCTTTCGTTTAGCGTTAAGTGCCATCCAGTTGTTTAACGCTTCCGTATTTTCATTTGCAGCTGTTGCTACTTTTGTTGTTGTTCTTTTTTCTCCTACTTCAATTTTGAATTTTGCGATTTTGCAGGTGATTTTTTATGCTTCTGGCTAAAATTTGGTAGGATTATTGTACTACTCGGTTCGCTGCTTTGGACGAATAAACAAATCACTTCTAAAGTATTAACACAGTATACAAAGAAATAGACTTCGGACCTCGGGATGCGTGTGATTCGAGGCTTTCGGGGCAGTCGTTCTTCCTTCGTGGAGGTCTTTCTCTTCCTCAGACCACGTAAGCTATGTCAGTGTCGTCGTATATCTATCTTATCGTTCCATCGACTGCGATATTCGCCGCTGCGGGAGGATGGACTCTTGTGTAGAAGTTCGCGCAAGTGAGGGAAGTTCTCTGAGCGCCATTCACTTGGGAGTGGCCAGAAACGATACTTTTACATATGTATGTCTCAAGCAGCATTCACTCGTTGAATAACTAGATTTTATAAAGTCTCTGAAGAAATCGGAACGAGTAAAAAATCTCTGCTGGGATCTATTAAGAGACCGTAGCTGACAATTTCAGAAATCGAAATAGCATCCCAGTTTAAACTACAGCCTTTAAAGATAGGTTCAGTGGGAAAATAGGTGGTGGAGTCTTCTGCCCGGACCCCTCCATCATCTCTAGTTTCAGCCTACCCGACCACTTTAGCGATTTTCCAGCGGAGGTGGCTACCATCGAGGGATTCACTAAACTGTAAAGCCGATGAAATGGCTGGAGAGAGCACACTTTTCTCAGTTTTATCCGATTGGAATCGTGTCGATTGAAGTCGAGTCGGTTCTGCGATGGCTTGCATTCTGGCGTTGGGCCTTTCGACCCCTAAAGAGCTCAGCAAACGCTGGTCAACAATCAAAACTTGCAACAAGTGCAACTGCGAGATCTTTCTGATCCAGAGTGAATCATAAGAGATCGTCCAAACTACTGGTTCTTAGCAGAATCAATCTCTGCACAATTATAAGTGAATCGATTTGGATCAACGCTACGACCGTACCTTTATATTTCAATTTAATGAAGTTAGCGAGTTTGGACTTTTTCTAACTTTTCAGGAAATCTTCCGAATTTAGAATTTTTTCATATATAAAAGTGTTCATGTTGACCACTAACCAGTACATTTCGGAAATATGCATTGCTATTGAAAGCAAATTTGAACTGTATTACGCTTCGCTTTTAACCTAGTACTCAAATTTGACGTCAAAATTCATACTTGTAGAGTTATTTGTATAAATATTTTTTATTTACGCATCTATTTAGTGTTGCTCACTGATTTTCTGGTGAAAAATTTCAGTCCAGTACTCAACAAATACTCGCTCGCCTTGCTACACCTCCTTTCAAAAAAAATTAGCTCGAAAATCTGACGTGCAAAACATTTTTGTTTTCTTTCCTTACTGACTTTATGAAAATCAAATTGAAGTTGACGGCGCAAAACAAAAACAAAAAACGAAATAAACAAGAATTCTTATGGTATACGTTTAAAAAGCTCTCCCAGACTGTCGACTTACGGCACATAATGATTGTGTTGTTTTCCTTTTGTACCGCTGGTAATTTATCAAAATTCAATTCGTTAACAAAAAAATTGCTCGTTGCTTGTTGTTGTTAGCCTTATTATCCTGCTTTTCTTATGCATGGCACCTTTGACAGAAACCAGCACTACGAAGAAACTCCTCTTCGTTTATTAGTCACAGGCGTTTGTGCCATCAACACTCTTTGCACGTTCGCTTCCACTTCCTGGTTTCACCTTTTTGTTGTGCTCAGCCAATTCTCTACCGTCTTTCCTTGCGCCCAAACCGTGTCTGTACTCAACCAATTCTCTGCCGTCTTTGCTTGTGCCCAAGCCTTGTCTGCGCGGCGTTCAAATATGCTAATAAGCAGAAATTTCGCATTCGTCGAAATGTGTAAAATAAATATTTGGGAAAAAATCGTGTGCTGCATTGAAGGCGTTGGAAATAGGGGCAAGTAGCAAGAAACGGCAGAAGAAAAGATACTTAAGTACGGTGTTTCAACGCAGCATAAAGATTGTACTATATTACTGTTGGAGAATGAATATTTCACGTTGAGAGAGTTGATTTTATTTTCGAGGAAATTTTTTACATAGAGTATTTCTATTCTGATATAGTATAGTGGAAAACTACTTTTCCGACCTTCAGTATGCTTAATTCCAGGTAGCAAATATTTTTATAACTTATAATATCCTTATAATATAACCGATAAATGATTAATGAAAAAAATCGATTTTCGATTAAATCGTATCGACTCAGAAAAAAAACCAGGGTTGTATTTTCAGTGTAAATAGTATGTTTGAGCTTTGATACCAGTCTAGAACAAAGTAGATTCAGTAACATTTATTCTTTTGGGAACGAAATTCGAGCTTTTCGATTTTATCTGAGAAATTTGGTATAAGCGTAGACGTTCCGTTTACAACCTATATAACTAATCTATAGGTTACTTCGAGCTAGTAAAAAATCGGATGATCTAGCGGCTATCCAACTAACCAAAAAGTATTGTCAAATACTGCCAAGTTGACAGGCCTTGGTCGGGTAAGAATTCGGTTACGCAGAATTTCACGAAAACGCAATTGTGTGTTCGAAGTATTTAAAATTAAATAACGTAAAAATTTGGACTGTTCTTTTTCCTAGGTTGATTTGAAGATGCATCAATTTAGATGTTTATTTTGCATATTTTTCGAATACTTTACTTGCCAACAGTTGGAGATCATTTGTTTTGAACCAGATAAGATGAACTAAAGATAGTTTTGTGTTCTTTTTATCAATACTACACCACTATGCAACAGAATATACAAAATCGACCATTCAGCGACAAGAAGACAATCGTGGCAACTGACTACCCAAAGCGCAGAAATAATAAATTTGCAGGAGAAACACATGCAGCAACGGCACAATCATACCAATGTTAAAATTGAGAGTGAGTTGACGCACAATGTCTGACAGTCCGAGCAGTGCTTGTCAACGCCAACAGGTCATACGCCCCCGGCATAGCCAAAGTGTCTGCTTCGACACTTTGCCCGCGCGACAACAGACAGCGAGGCAACGAATCAATGCGATATTACAATCCCAAAAGATCGATGAAAGATTCACTGGAGTTCGGGCTACGCGTAGGACGGCAGGGCCCAACATAGCACAGCACTATTTAAGTGCGCATTGCTCGCTGTTCGTGCGTACGTATGTCCTATCTGGGTAGTGTTTTAAATTCGGTGTCAAAAACGTTTTATTTGCCCATATTTTATTGTTGCTGGATATTGGTGCGTAGCAGACACTTCCGCGTGTACAAAAACAACATCTTTGTTGCTTGCACTGTCGCGCTTGTTTGCTTCGTATGCCTTCGCCTGCTTATATTCGTTGGCATTTTATTAATGGTGTTGGTTTTTGGATTATTTAACGGTGTATTATTTTATTATTTATTTTTTCATTAATTTTTGATGAAGATTTCACGAAAATTGATGAAACTTTTGCGCTACAGCATGCTTCGCATTGCGTTTGTGACCTGCCGTTTGGGCTTTGCTCTCAATTGTTTGTGGCTGCCGCGTTTGAGGGCGGAATTGTGCAGCTGTCATTTGTGCTTTTGAAATTAGTTTTGTATTACTTATGGAGAGTAGGTTAAGCGGGTTGAATTGCGGTAAAGTGCAAAGCGGAGTAGGTCGAAGTGGAAGTTTTATTTTAGCCTTCAATTTTCGGCATTTTTCCATAGAAAAGAGTTTAGGTACGTTATTGTGCAGGTAAGGTGCTGTGTAAGTGAAAATTAGTGGAAAATTTAAGAATTTATATGGTATTACCTTTATTTGGAGCTTTCACAAGAAATTTCGAAGGAGCTTTCATGGATTTTTAAAATGTAACGAACATAAGACGACTTAGAAGATCATTAAAGATTTTTAAGATTTAGACACATATTTTCTATATTTGGAGCTTTCACAAGAGCTTTCGTAGGAGCTTTCATGTGTATTAAAAATATAACGAACATAATGCGACTTGAGATGATCGCTACAATATTTGAGAATTTTACATATATTTTCTTTATTTGGAGCTTTTTTAAGAGCTTTCATGGTAATTAAACTTATAACGAACATAAGACGACGTGAATTAATCGTTAAAATTTTTAAAGATTATATTATTATTTTCTCCATTTGGAGCTTTCATAAGAGCTTTCGAAACTGATTTCATAGTTATTAAAAATATATTGTAGTGGTTAATACTTGGTTTTTTGAAATTATTGAAGAGGTAAACTAGAAATAAGAAAAGTTTTGGTTTCATTTCCAGGTCTTTCCTTATCTATTATTGACTTTATCGCTTTCTATGTGATACAGGTGCGATTTTTGGTATCTTCGAAACTATAGAGAATCAAATTGATAGGAAAGATATCTATAATATGAAACAACACGCTTTTTGTGAAGTGTGTATAAAGCTGTTACTATTTATATTAGCACTTAAAATCCCAAGTATTTTCTTTAATCGAGATTATGCTTAACTAACGGCGCTGCCCTGAAAGTCTATAAATTCGATGTATATATTTTATATATATTCCAGTTGTAGTTAACTAAGTTTGAAATATGAGCATTTCATATTCAATTTTTGGTAACTGAAGAACAACCGGTTATTGGCACTTTAAAATATGTTGGACGAGCAAATGAAATTTCCTACAGCAAGATATCTTTACCCACTTTCAGGTAAATAACATAGTCCAGAGATCATAAAAAGGCAACGGCAAACATTAAATGTAAAAATCCTTCCCTCATTTCATTCAATACACAAGCTATCAACTGGTTGATTTGAAAAATTTCACAAAAAATTACTGCCACAAAAGTAACTTTCAACCTTGTGCGTAGCTGATAAAATATATACACATGTAAAGGGCCATCTTGATAAGACAATCGGCACGCGGTCGCAAGCAGCACAATGTATGCTTGTGAAAAAGGGTCATGTAAGCGCTTGAGCATTTGTAAATAAATATACCATACATAGATATGCATTTACCAACATGTAAGCGTCTATATCAACGCGTATGGTGAGTGACATAAGCCGCCTTTAGACGTCAATAACAGACATTGAGGCAGATAAACGCACACCGACAACGCTACAAAGCTAAATGTTAACAAGCGAGATGCCAGCAGATAGGTTAAGTGAGCGTGAGAGTGAGACATTCCTTACAACACTCGCATCAAAAGCTGACTTTGTGTAGAAAACTTAACAGCGCAGCATCTATCATTTAGCTGCTAGAGGTAGCCTAACATTTATACGCGTATATATGTATGTGTGTGTGCGCATCCCCTTACACATTTGCTTGTAGTATTTGTCTGGCTTTTTTATGCGATGCCACGACAAGATATTAACAAATGAGTTGCAATTTTTCGCTGTCGTCTTATCAAATCATCAAATGTTTTGTGCGCGTATACAAATGAATTTGCAATGTGCGCAAACAGCGAAGGGGCGGGTGGAAGAGATATGTTGGCGAGTGCTAAAAAATACAAGGGATTGATAAACAGCATGCAGCATATATTGCTCTATATAAAAAATATGTATTTGAGAAGCACGCTTTTAGGGGCATATATGAATTCGTTTGTGTATGAGTTTGTATGCACAGCTGAAGGCCACTAGCGCTCGTTTGTGGGGTTAAAAAAGGCATCACAGCGCTTATTTGCAATCTTATTGAAGTGTGTACATATGCAAGATTGATATCAACTGTGCAATTCAAACGTAAGGGGACCGGACTAACCATCTCATCAATCCGACCGGAACAAATTTAATAGCTGGAAAATAAATGATTTCTACTCGAAATATGAGTCGAAGCCTTTAGCGTGATTTTGAGTAGGAAATATTTTCTATGACTAGTTGGATTACATATTCTTTAGTTGCCTATATAAGTATATATAGAATTTTTAAGCCCGAATACTATTTTTAATGTTTGATTGATGCACTAATTACTAATTACATTAAATATTTTAACAATCTAACCAAATATATGAAAATATAACAGAGTTTTCAGCCGAAAAAAAAATTGTGGGGTAGAGCCCAAAGACGTCGTTCAGACAATGGTTGCTGCAGAAAAGTTGTCGTAGTTGTGTAGTTTGAACTCTCTTCTAAGCTGGTTAATATCAGTCAAATGAAAGTTAGAGTGGTATAGAAGTAAAGAGTGACCTTGATTGGATTCGCAGACCGTTGATTTTACTCAGAAGAACAGCACTTCAAAACACTGGAATTTTCAAAATTGCCTGGCATCTTGAATAATGGTTCTCTGACTCCTTCATGAATGAGTGCAGTGGAAGTAAAGAGTGACCTCGATTGGATTTAGCACCCTATCGCGGACATTCAATTTAACCCAGAAGAACAGCACTTCAAAATATGAATATTTTTTAACTCAAACAAAGAGCTCTTCAAAATATTGGAATTCCCAGAAATGTATGGAATCTTGAATGATGGTTCTCTAACTTCTTTCATTAATGATTTGTGGTTAGAATGCAGTGGAAGTAAATAGAGAGCTTTATGGAATTCAACAACGTATCATTAACCATTATTTTAAATAAGAAGAAAAGTACTTAAAAATATTGGAAACCTCAGAAATGTCTGGAATCTTGAATCACGGTTCTCTGACTTCTTTCATGAAATTTAGAGATGGTGGAGTTCACTCCTGCCATAAAGATATGAGGTTAGGTTATGTAAGGTTAAGGTAAGAGCCGATACAAACAAGGATCTCACTTGGACTGTTTAAAATGCCGGTCCGCTGTGGCAACTAAAATATGATCCCTTATATAGGATCATAAGACCTTTACAAATCGACAAAACGTATTGAGCTTATCACAATTTTATTGTAAGTTTCGGATATATGTGTTTGATTTACCGAAGGTAAGATATAGGATGTTTCAACATGAGTCTTGCAAAAACTGGACATTGGAGGAGAAAGTGTGTGAATCTTTCCACCCCAACAATACGTCCATACAACTTTTACAACTTGCGTCCGACAATATTTTCAGCTCTACCGCATGAATGCCTGTTGGACAGTGTTACGTAAGAACCTTTACGATTGGTCGCAAGATGCACTTTCCTAAGGGAAAATAGTTCAGTAGATCTCCTGCTTTCTACGATAGGCCAAAAGGATCTCGTAGTCGTAGAGGAGCTGGTCGTCGACAAGCGTACCGTAAAGATATTACTAACTCGAAATTTATACTTTCGCATCTTTAGAAATATGAATGGATTTACTCCCACACAGTGACATTTGAGCACAAAAGCTTAGAAAATCGCTAAGGCCATGCTGGAGCTCTAGTACTTGAGTTAGATTTTTATTAAAAGTAAGTAAGTAAAAGTAAGTAAACGTGTCCCTTAGGCCGTTAGAAGCTCAAAACTTCGAAACATTTCTGAAAATTATAGCCTTGAGATTGCGAAAATGATGAAGGCGAAACAAGTATCTAGTTTTATCAAAGTTGAAGTCTGAAATCAATATTTTATACAATACTTTTTCAGTTTACTATCTTCGCTTGAGCCATAGCGGCAGTAATTACAACAATATGCAATAAGGACAGATATATGGAAGCTCTCTAGTCGAATCAGTGTTTTGTTGATAGACTTATGGATTCTGGAGACGGAAGTTCATAGTTAAATGCTGGAACTTCATAAGCAAAAAGTCTACTTAGACAATCTATCAAGCAAGCAAATTATTTCTCGAATACTTTCTTTTCTCGAATACTAAACACTAAAAAATAAAAAGTAAACACTTTCATTCGCCATTTTGTGGCACAGAAATAACTCGCACAGCCGTTTAAGGAAACCACCTTTTGCCGGCAATGCGCTCAATTTTTATTAGCCACCACTGATTTATACCCATGTCTAACCGCACATATCCACTTTTACCCTTCATTTGACTTTAATTGGAATTACACAAAACTCAATCGCATTAGAAGCAGACTTGCAAGGCTCACACACACATACACATGCATGCGCGTAGAAAGAAAATGGCATACATAAACCACTTAAGCGCGGCTCAACAATGTTTGTGACACAAAGGCTGAATGTGTATGTGTGTTTTTGTCTTTAACGGCAAGTTGCTAACAGGATTTGCTGCCGTAATATATAAATTCATACGTGTGTGTGTGTTCGAAGGCTGCTGCGTTCACGTATGCGTAGTTAAATCAAAGTTGAGATTGTCCATAATGATTGTTGCAGTGGAAAAAATTGGAAAATCGTAAATAAATGTCGTAAAAATGCTTTACGTTGCTACGCGACCTCCTCGTTACGTTATCAGCGCATGTGTGTGTTTTGCTTCATTTTGCGTATGTGTGTGTAGTGCTCTTGCCAAGATGCATGTGTATTCACTGCTACACAAACTTACGCTTGCAGGTTTGCGTTTTAGTTAAAGCGACTATATACCACCATTTTATGGCATTCAATTTAAACAACGGCCATACGTGCATCCACTCAAAGCATTGCTCACCATTTTGTGGTGGCCATAACAACCAGAGGTATAAAGTTCTACCAATTTAAATTTTTCGTTTCATTTTATGCCCTTCTGCTTACTTTTTTAAGAGTAAGTACCACAGTGTTGCATTTGACGTGCTATCGATTAGATCGAATTGTAAACTTCCAATTATGGAGTGAAGAGGCGCTGCGGTTAATGGTAAAATTTAACTTGGTTAAGTAAAGCTTTTTTCCGACCGAGTTGATGAGGGAACGTACTCTCCGGAGTTGAGCATAAGTCAACCGTTTAAGCTCTCAAACCATTGCTGTATATTTTAGGTAGAAGTTTGTTTTCTGGGGTGCGCTAGCCTCTATTGCATTAGGAGACAACTTCAAAGTGAATATCTGACATGGAATGCAGAGCTATAGTGGCTAGTGTCGTCAGGACTCACATTGCCAAACCCAATTTTAGGTTGAGCTATGTTAGGTGATCACACGTGAGATCACGAAGAATCCCACTTTTACTACTATTGCCCGTTGTGATGACCAGAACTCTTAGGTACGGACCAAAAAGACCGTCGCATATTGAGAAAACGCCTAGAGATTGCAAAAAAATTATTGATGCGGCTAATAACTATTCCTGCCATTTCGCTGGCTTTGTAAAAAGGATGACAACCGAAATGCCCCAACCTAAGTCTGGCGGAAGCTGGTAGGTGGAGAAGGAAGAGTCTGTCTGTTGCCACCTTATCTTTCTCATTGCAAGGATTTGCGTCCTTCAAAGTCTTTAGCCTCATCGCATGATTATCAATGGGACAGTGCAGTTAGTACGTTTATCATTGCGGTAATGAGATAGTACTTCAGTCAATCTTTTTTCCACTAAGAGCTCGAAGACTTTCGCACCACACAAGTGCTGATTACTGACCAACGCTTGCCTTGCACGAACGAAGCCCATAAATGGAGCGCACGGATAGATGAAGACAGAGGAACATCTGCTCGATCCCATCCTGATGAGATTTGGGTGTATGTAGGTGCGTTTTCTTGAAGGGCATCTAGACAAGTTTTCAAGATTGCACTCCTTGACTAGATTTGAGCTCACAAACCCATGAGTCTATATTCCGATCTGATTAGAAACAAGGCAAGGAAGGTCAAAATGCGATGGAACAATCTATTAAGGAACAAAACTGCAGAAGACATAAGTAATGCGATAGATCAGAAATGCTCACAGTTCCTACTGGCCCTCGAGAGAAGCGAATGTGGGAATATAATTGAAATACTCAATATAGCCAGTTGGTGACGCACGCCTTCAGAATTGGATGGACAGCTTGAAAAAACTGCAGGAAATGTCAAGAGCAAGGCATCAGGTTAAGGAACATAATAGCTAAGGTATATAACGAACTTCTCTCCAAGCAGTTTCTGTTAAAATATTTCCATCCCTGTCATATCAAGTGGCCTTTTCTTGACTACGTCGAGGACATCCGACAGAACGCAACCAGACTTCGGACGTAACTCGCTTCAGACGCGCACTGACCGCCAATATCTGTGGCGCCATTAACGCCTTCACAGATTCCCTCTTAGTGAATGCCGTACTTGAAGTTAAGCCACCACACATTCAGACTCCAAGTTCGAGTTGCCGTGAGTATCTAGAGCAACTCTTGCGCAACCTCGTTCTAGTTATTGTAGCAGATTAAACTCCTACTTATCAGGAATCGACACCGACACACAATATACATATATGTCTAGCATGCAACGAGTCCCTGCATGACTCTAACCGTCTCTTTGCATGCCCAACGAACCCTACTCATTCAACAGCCCTCTCTCTTTAAGGCCCGATCTCGTCGAAGCGGCACGTTTCCTGGGTCTACGGTTAGACGATTTCGATGGCAACCAACCTGAACCTTACCACCCAAGCGGGAATTACTCATCTTCTGAATTAGTTTTCTGATACCGAGTGTTTTTCTCATAAATTAGCGGCACCGTCACGTGTCTTCCGATCTTATTTATGCATGCTCTAAAAGAAGATAGCTTAACTTAATTTAGAACCCGAAGTAAAATTTCAACCGCCAGTTTAAAAACTGCCACTATCCTCCAGAACTACAACACACGCTCTTTTGTAGCGCCGTCTTCAAATGCCACGCATTGCCAGCGCTGTTTCGCACCAAAAAACACACGTCTGCTTTAAAGCCAATAAGTGCAGCTCCAGGCTCTAAGCCTGAAATGCCGCCAAAGCAAAAGAAAACTTTTCGGCAATCGCTAAGAAGGGCAAAAAAATGTTCAAACTTTTACAACCGAAAGGTGTTGCAACATTTGCGAGCGATGGCAACAAAAATTGGGTTTGCCACCAAAAACTTGCAGTAACCACAGCAGCAGCAGCAGCAGCGACAAAGTAACTGCCAAACCACGCGCGCCAACAGCAGCCAATTGCGATTGCAGCAGCATGCGGCACATGCCACAATTTCACAGCTGCTGCCGCTATTGCAGAAGTGTCATTGTGAAATACATGCCACCTATACATACACACATGCATGTGTGTTTGTAAGTTTTACACGAGTTTCAGTTTCAATTTATTTTTCATTAAATTTTCGATTGTTCTTTGTTGTTGCATTAACCACTTATGCGCGTGGCCGTGTTGCAGCCAGCTAGCGGTACCAATTGCGCTGTTAAAGAAAAGTTCGCAACCCATGAAACTTGTACGCGCGTATGTAGAGCAAAGCTTTGTGGTTTGCTCAGACTCTTTGGCAGTGGAAACCTCCAGCATAAGAAGGCATTTTGTGACTTAATGCAAAGAATTATCTCCAATTCTCTTACGGTTTGTTAGGTAATACTGGATATGTAGCGATGTAAATATGTATATACGGTGTGAGAATGTACGGAAGCAATGTTCACTGAACTCGACAATGCGTACAAGAGAGCCTGTGGCTCAAAGAAAATTTTTTTGTTTCGGTGGTAAAAGCTAACTTTGTGACTCAAAAGAAAAAATGTTTTCTTTTGTTTGTGGGAAAAGCTAAAATATTTTAGTATTCAAGAAGTCTGGTTAGATTTTAAGATAATTTTAGGGCCAAAATATTATGAGTTCATAATGCAACTGTCATAACACAGATGAGAAGTTTAGTGCAGCCGTTTCACAAGTTCAGTTCTGTCTACTTGTTTTTATAACAGCCGAAACAATGTTTCAAATTTAAAAATAAAATATATGTAGTAAAAATTAATCGTCCATATTGCGGGAACGTCTCGAAATTTATGATATAAAACGAGATTATTTCGAATATATTTTACATTGAACCTGAAAACCAGCCAAAAAGATATTTGAGTGAGTTGGGAAGAATACTCTCGACACTGAGTTAAGTTTAAAATGTGAAATTTTTATTTCCATGAAATAAAGTTTGAATGCTTTGATAAGCCCTTTGTTGAAAAAAAAAAAATTAAGATACTAATAACCCAGAACCAAACTATTTCTGCCTGAACACCACAAAGGCATAACCCTAATCACAGGTAGGCGACTGCAAACATGCAATACACATTCGTACCGTACAATTAAGACAAGGTCACTTCTAACAATTTTAATAATCACCACAGTTTCGAAACACCGCCGCCACGCTTATAAAGAGACTGCCAGCAACGACGAAATTTAGTGAACATTCAGCGGCAGAAGAATATAAAAGAAAATTTACAACAGATATTAGTTGATTTCAAAAATAGCAAAGTCTAAAAAATAAAATGTATTTTGAAAAATTCGGCTTGGCAGTTTGCAGCGCGATATGTCCAAAATGTTTGTACTACAAGAAGGAATGTGTGCTTCCAGAACCAGACGTAGACGAGGACGAAGATATGCCTGAGTTGGTGGATTCATCACACACTGAAGAAGACGAAGAGGAAGAGGAAGAATGAAACAGTGCCCAGCATTGTATTTTTGTTGTATTGTACTATTTTTATTTTATTTCTGAAAATTAAACTAAAAGTTGGGAAAAATAGATGTTTTCAAATAATATTTAGATAAACCTTGCAGCTATCGTTCGAGGCACATTTGAGAAAAACATTGTAATATTTTTTTCTTTAGACAATTGAGAAAAAATGTTGCCGTACTTTATTTTTGTTCTTTCATTCAACAACTCACAGTAAATACCCTCTTATAAGCTAGATATCCCAGAGAGGTTCCCAAAGTATTGAAACCCTAATAAAAAGAACGAACATATAAGTGAATACTTGTCTCTAAGCTTGCTCTAGAGTTGAGCTATCTCCGAATCCTCTTTTTTGGCTTCTTCCTTCTTTTCGGCAGCCGCGCCAGCACCAGCAGCTGGAGCAGATGCAGCAATAATAAGCTTGCTGGGGTCCTTGATGGTAGCAGCTTCCTTGAAGTTCACTTCGGTGGCAGCAGGAACAGCCAATAGATAATTGAAACCATTGGAGGAAGGATTCACTTATATTACCAAGTACCGAAAGTTTAATAACAGCGGACCGAACAATGTTCTCCATTGTATGTAAAAAATGGCCGAAAAGTTGTCCTAAATCTATGAAAACGATGACAAAGATGCAGGAATTTGGCTTAGAATTGTCTTTCCAATCCAATATCTTTTACCGATCTCTCCGCAATAGAATTTTATTCTGTTCTTGAATCTCAAGAGAATGCTCGACAGAAAAAAGATTCGAAGATTCGAGAAATATTCGTAGAGACCGGCACCTACTTTGGTGACGAATCGGTCCATAAAAATGTTCTCAAATGATTGGAAAACCGCTATTACTAATTTAGGAACTTCCGTGGAATAATAAAATAAATTTTTATCAAAATATATGATTTTATTTTATGACGATATATAAAGATGACTCGCAAATTGGTAATGAGAGAAAGACTACCTTTTGGCACAATATTCTGACTTTTAAGATATTAAACCTGCCATTAACTAAAAATAACTGCTGTAAGAGCCTTACCAAAGTCTTAACGAAGATTTGCTATTACTTGCTCAATACTTGCAGCGTGGAGAGAACCGAACATAGAAGTGGTATAAAATAGTGGCATAAAAAATACGTTGAGATAGAAGGTATAGGGTTATATAACTGTAATTAGGTATTTACAAACTCTATTGTATTGAATTCAGCGAGCTAACTTTCTTGCTGCTTTTTGATGAAAATTTTTTCAGAAGAGAACATCACCCTTATATAGCGAACAGAGACTGGGAATCGAAGTTATGAAGTTTATATTAGATTATGAATTATTATTATTCTCATTTCTTTTTTAATTTTTGACGTGCCTCAATCATCAGCCACACATCTCTTTTCAATCAGAACTTCAAAACCTTGTATAATTTGCTCAAAACTGAGTTAGTAATTGACTTCAGTTGTGTAAAATTCCCAACATACTTTCAGGTGTTCACTGGAATTTTAGCATTTTTAGGGAGAAAAAATATGTAAAGCAACAAGGGGTGCACAATCATCAACAATAATAATACTAAAAGAAATAAAAAAGAATAAAATACAATAAAAACTTTTGCAACAAACTGAGAATGAAGCAGTGGAAAATTTGTGAAAAAAGTACAAACTCTGCGTAACTTCACAGACTGTCGTGCGTAAGCGCAGAACAAAGCCGGCAGCGGAAGTTGATGCTTGAAATGAGTGGCAAATTATGGAGCAAACAACTTTGCTGCCACGTTTCATACAACTTCAGAGAAATATAGCAATTCATAACGTATTTGAATGTATGCTTAAAATCTCATGTATGACTCACTAACAAACAACCAGTATGTGAAACTTCTTGTTGGTTGCACGAAAATCTGTTTAAATTTTTTGTCATTGTAGAAAAACTTGCTTCAGCTTCTTAGTGCAATTACTTGGCTTTGTCATATTAACAGCGTAATTTCATGTCAAACAAAAATGATGAGCGCACGAAAAGCTCATTGGGAAAAGTATGAAATAAGAGGAAAATACGGAAAAAATAAAAAAAGTAGTGGAGAAAAGAAAAGCTTGAATGGTTGATGCTACTTAGACGATAGACTAATGAACATACTTGTATATATACATATAAGTGTATATGTATATATACCTATGAACTTACTAGTATGTATATAGTATGTCCTTTGCAGAAATATTTTGAAAATAAGCAATGATTTTTTGTAAATCCTACGTAAGTTGACGAGGCAAAGAAAGTGAAAAATGCATAGAAAATTGAAAAGTAAGGGATTTATGTATGTTTAGTCTACAGTTATACTCGTAGGCACCCTGGACCAATACACATTGCATTACTAAGGAAATTTTCAAGCATGAGAGCATAAATAGGTTTTTGAAAAAGGGGAAATACGCCTTGCTATTTAAGCCTGACTTTGAGTAGCTCTCCTCGCGTCTCCCCTACACAAAACAAAAAATGAGCAGTTTTTTACCACAACCTGCACTCTACAAATGGCATCAGTTGAGTTCTAAGCTTCTATGTCATCTTTGATTTCTATAAAAAATACAAAAAAAAACAAATGAGTTGTTTGTCGAATCAAATTTGATTGCTCCAGCGCATTGTTGTCAAAAAGTTGTTTATTTCTTTAACTTTTTGTCAGCAAAAGTGTGTAAATCAGCTGTTGGCTCAGTGAATACAATGAAATATATTATATTTAAGCATAGAAATGGCCATTACTCCACCGAGCAGCTGATAGCGGCAGACAATTGCAAATGCTTCTTTGTAAAGTTAAATACTATCTTGTTAGCTAAGCATTTCTATGGTTTTGCCAAAAGCGTGATATCGCAGCAATATTATGGAAGTCGAAAGTTTCACATGCTCTTAACTGTTCACTGCTTGTTAAATATTATTTTGCTTCATTTATTGCGCTTGTTTGTTGTCGTTGTGCTTTGTTGCATAAAACTTTGCTATCAGACAGTTTGTTTTCTAAGCATAAAAGCGAGCTTTGATGAAAGTACCGTTAACAAGTAGCTTTTCGTGGAACGCTATGGTGTGGGAGAGTGATGGGGAGCGGTTATATTTTGCTATAAAAGGAAATATTAAGTGAATTTGCAGTAAGTCGCAAGAGTTATTGAGCATTTTAAACATTTAATGTGAACGACAAGCGTTCGTAAATGCTTGAGATATGACTAAACCGAATTTTACTATCGCGATTTACTTATACTTCTACTGACAATAGCGCTCGTGATTAGAAATTTTGTTTTTGTTCGCTGTTTTATGGGCTTTTAAGAGCCATAGATGTACTGAAGGAACAAATTTCTCCATTTTGGTCAAATCTGTCTGCTTCTGGACTATTGTTTCCTTCGGAAGGTCGAAACGAAGACAGTGTTGGCCCGCATCAAGAGTGTGGCGGTAGAGTAGTAGCTAATTCGCTGTCAATCCTACCGAACAGTGTCTCATATTTTACATTTGATGGTGCCCATCTTTGATCTCTCCGCGCTGATCTGTAGGATGGAGTCATATGTAGAGGAAAGTTCCCTGAGCGCCATTCCCTTGAGAGGGGCCAGAAACGATTCTTTAGCATGCATGGCTCAAGCAGCTCTCGACTTCCGGTCTTAGAACAAGTATTCTCTGGATAGCCAGCATCCGTTTGAAGACGATCTACAGTGCGAAGGCGAAAAATCTCTTCATAGGATTGAGCGCTGGGTTTGGGACCCGCCACGTGAAAAGTAGAAAACAGCGTAGCTGTTGTAATCTTGTCGTGTCAATAAAGAAGAAGATATCATCATCTGATTCCAGAGACAAAAAAATTGTGCAACTAGTTCAAAAAATATTTAAAAGATTAAATTTTCTCCATAAATGAGATTATCTTAAGTTTTAAAAAAATACTACTTAAAACATTAGAGTATCAAACGAAATTTTGTTAAACATTTTATCGGTTATCTAACTTATAGTAAAGTTTACAACACATCCATATCAAATAAAACAATTCTGTCCGCTAAAAGATGTCAGGTATGAGTGAGTTCAACAACGACCGCCATTTTGAACGACTTGAAGGTTATTCCCACTGCGTTAGTTTGAAGACGGGAAAATCCCTCCAATTTCCACTTTTAAAAATATATTTTCATATTCTCCATTGTTTTGTAGAGACGTTGTTTAGAAACCTAAATAGAACACTAAATAAAGCGTTACTCCCACCTTAAAAAAATGCACAAAAAGAAAAAGGGTTAAGTCAGCTATTTCAAAGAAGGCGGCTAAAAACATTGAAGTTTATATTCTCAGAACTCAAGCGCTCTGCAAAAACTCAAGATCTTCCTTACCTGCTTTACTAAACACCGCTGTCCCTAAACACCTCGGCTGCGCATATAAAAGACCTGACAACAATGAAGATTTTCAGTGTATACTAAGGCTTCGCCGAGACAAGAATATCAAAGTAAATTCAAGACATAAATTAACAAAAAATTTAAAAATTAACAAAAACATAATGGAGTTTGGAAATTTCGAACTGACAATTGATGGCGCGAAGTGTCCTAGATGCTTATTCTATGGCATAGAATGCGGCAATCCCATACCAGACGAAGAGGATGCAGATACTGGTATAGAGTTGGATGATTCATCACAAGCTGAGGAAGAAGAAAAGTGAAATAAGACGCTGAACTGGATATACGTTTTACACGACGACGATTCTAATGCTGCACTGAACAATGAAATTGAAAACTTGGAAAAAATATTTATTTAGTTTTATTTATATTATTTTTTTATGTATTTTTTTTTTAATTTTATTAATTTATTTATTTTCATTTCTAAATAAACTAACTAACTTAAGTTCGTTAGGAAACCAAAAAAATATTATCTTTCACTAACTCCTCACTCTACAAGTTGAGAATAAGCGACAGTTACAGTCGGCCTGTTTTTATCTAGCATCTTCTTTGTTACACCTGTTGTTTTAAGTTACGCATATAACCTCCGCTCAGTTGTGGGATTTGGTTTTGACTCAGTTTGCTTTACTTGTCCTTCGTCATGCAAAAGAAATCCTAGATACCTCGACAAAAAGTGGTTTTATTCAGAAAAATTTTAAAACCCTTAATTTTTTACAAAAAATAAATCTAAAATATTGGCTGCCAACTCCTCGGAAATAGCTGAAATCTTTATATTCGTAGGGAAGGATTTCATATCTTTATATATTCTTTATAAAAATTACCAATAAATATGACTTTGAGCTCTCGCGGTAATATACTATACAAAATATAACCAGAAATAAAGCGTATATGATCGGAAAGAAGTTAAAGCATTCGGCAATGAAATAATACATAAATACAGCAGATTTCTGCACTTTGGCTCGATTCTCTCCATCAACTAAATACTGAGAACACTTCTTCGCTGCTTAAACATGAGATATAGAAAATTGTTATCGTTTAGCATATCATGCGCACGAATAACGGTCAAAAGATCAAGTGTTAAATTTTTCTAAATTGCACTCAGTAAGCATCAAGTGAATTGAATTATCGAGTTGAAAGGCAAACAATTTTAGCCATTTTCGAATTAATTAATGCGTGAACTATTGCCAAGTTGCACTTCAGCTGGCTCTCCACTTCACTTACACTCCACTATATATGTACGTATGAAGGTTAACTACTCATACTAAAAGGCTGAGAATGGCACTTTCGACGGCCGTTAGTACTGATATTGGCAACGAGTTGTTGTTTTGAATGCTGGGAAGCAAGAGTGCTGCTGCTAATGGCAGAAAAATAGACAAAATATAGGATTTTTTTCTGCAGACCAATGGCTTGCAATATTTAACTACTACGGACAACAGTTTAGCGCCATTGAGGGTGTGTTTTTGGTATGTTGGGCTTCATGATATTCAAAAATCCCATATTATAACTTATAAGCTCAAACTATTGTGCTGAATGGTAGAAGGAAAAAATCATATAGTAGATTTAAATGGTAGTAGCAGCTGAAAAGCAAGAGATATAGTCAATTTAGAGTTTTGAAGAGCTTGTTAGAGAGTGCATGCCAGATACGAATGTGTAGACAGATGAAGCTTGGATGAAACTGATAAAAATATACCAATTTCGAAATATTTGTATTGTACTCGTAGAATGTGTATGATTCGAAGCATATGATGAGTTATTTATATAAAGGGTTGCTTGGGAACAATATTATTGATTAAAGAGAGCGGACTTCTTTACAATAAATACTATATATAAAAGTCAAATATTTTCCAAATAAAATACTCTTTAATTACTCGCATAACTCTTTATGGAGTGTAGAGCTACAATCAGACCAAGTGATAGGTGCTGGGGCCTCTTGCTTTGCACCACTATTTTTGCGAGCATTTCTTAGCTTCATTTAACTTTTGCACGCTACTGTACTTTGCATAGATTCTTATTTTGGTTAGACAAACATCTGTTTCCCCTTTCAAGAGAAGTGCTTTGATATACAAATTTACATTTTTGTTGCGTGATTGGAAAAGCCCCTTACATTAGATCTTTACTCAACAACATCTTCCTTTTCTATTGCACTCAAATTGCCGCTTCGGCGATACTCTCTTAACTTTGATACACACACCTCTACCTGTGTATATAATTTATATCTGTTATGCGCTCATCATAAACAAGAGCACAGTTATTACAATCACTGAGTGCTCTCTCACTCTCTGCTTATTGCACTCTTTTTAAATACTGCGAACTCATTTCCGCTTCCAGTCAAGCTGCTTGTGTATCTATCTGCTATTTAGCGTTCAGCGCAGCTGAGCAGTAAGATTAAAGTTGCTCAGAGAGGAAACAGAAATGAGTGTTGAAAACATTTGTGAGTATACATAATGCAACAGAAGAGGTGGACCTGCAAATACATTTATATTTTTGCTGCATACATATTGACAACATTGACATGTTGAAATGCATTGAAATTTGATTTCAACCAGCGTAGAGCGGTGTCTATGAGAAAGTGTGCGTATGTGTATGTCATGATTCCAGTAGAGAGCAAACATTAACTCTTGCCAAAGAATGGCAATGACAGCGGAAAGAGTTTATAAAGAATTGTATTATGAAATCTTTAATTACTTGTTGAATCCTACTGTACTTCGTTTTCACCCTTAGGTAGCATATGATATGGAAAGCACGTTGTTTCCCCTTTCATGCAAATATCACTTATACATATAAGAGTCTTCAACGATGACCTGTCTTTTATATTAAATAGGCTCTCTTTGGCGCACATCACTCAGATTTTTTGCTATGTCTAAACTCTAAACTCCATAAATTTTTCTATAACCTCAGTCAGCGGCGGGTCCAGGGGGGGGAGGTTAACTCTCCCCCAAAAGCTAAAGCTAAAATGTATGCATTATTTCCAGTGAGTCAACAGTTACAAGTTTCTAAAATCAAGTACAAAATTATATAATGAACCCCCTAAAATTACACACTGGATCCGCCCCTGACCACAGCTAGAAAAAACCACATATACTTTAATCTGTACAAAATAATGTAGATACATTGCTTTGTGATTCCACAAATTGTGGATTTCCACTGCAAAACTTGGCAGCAATAGCCTAGGTAATTTCATACAAAAGGTAACTTAACTCAAGCAATAAAACAATACTACCTGAAAAGGATACAAACTATACTAGAAACAAGTTTTACTATTATTTTGTTAATTTGAAGGATTAACTCAGGTAGACAATGTAGAATATATAATCTCAGAAACTGTCTCTAAACACTTCGGCTCCTCAAATAAATACAAAGTACACTTTAGTATGGATTCAGCGTTCGGCGACACAAGACCATCAAATTAAAGTCACGATACATATTAAGAAATATTCAAAGGCGCAATGGAACCCGATAAAAACTTGCCAGTTGAGGAAGCGGTTTGGCCAAGTTCTACACTTAACCGTATTGAACGTATTCCTGTAGAAACCTACAATAGCTATCTAAATTTTAATTTTAATGAAGATATATCGCACATTGGAGCAGGTATACGAAGGAGAAAACGTGTAGTAGAAGAAAGTGTTGAAAATGATGAAGAAGACGATGTAGATAGATAATCATAATTCTCGAACGGGTAATGTGGTTTATATACTTTACATACTTTATGCTATTTGCGACAATAAAACTAATATAGCGAAAGAGAAATGTCTTTTTAATTTAAAATATCAAGTATAAGTATAAAATATCAATGTAAGTGATAATTTCTTCCGTTTGAATCATAAGGAAATTCATATAATATTATTTTCATAAAAATTAATAGCTACTGTAGAACAAAGAAAGTTATAAATAAGCCACATTTACATTGCCAGCTTTCCTTGCTATTTTTATTTGTTATATTATATCTATATTTTATCTTAAACCCGCATTAGTTTGCATTTATTAAAGAGACCCTAAATACAGTCGTATTTCTGTCTGCTCTGCAGATACTAGAATTTATTTTGTCTAGTTTAGCAGTTTTATTTTTAAACATTAAGTCTAAATTAAAGTGTTTTAACATAAGAAGATTAACTATAAAATTAAAATGCTCTTAATTTTTTGGTGAAAAATATATATCATATAAGACATACAGTTATGTCCAATGGTAGGAGGGCTTTACTAAGGGTGACAATTGAAAATATATTCATTAGAATTAAATCTGACAACTCTTTTGAAAACTATTTAAGAGAAAATTAAAGCATCTCCTTCAGTAAGGCCTTCCAATTATTTGGCATTATGCTATAGTACTTATTTTTCCAGAATATCCCTTTTTTGAACTACAGTTGTCGGACTTAATTTAGATGGTTATACATGGTGAAAATATATATGCATTATTTAATTATAACAAGAAATTATTAGAAAAGAGTCGTCAAATTTAATTTCAATGGATATATTTGGTGAAATATTTATAAATATGATGAAAACTGCAAAATGACTTACCGTTAAATGACTCTTTTAAGTTGAAACCATCTCCAGCAGCTCCTTGATTTTTTTACGATATTATATTTTTTTTATTAAACGAGAACGAAAGAAATAACGATTATTATATGAAACGAATCGAACACAATTTGGGCACTCACTTTTTTTTTTTTGCCTCTTTTATTTTTGGAAAAGAAACACATTTATTTTTTCACTTGCATTTTTTTGCCTTTACCACTTATATTTTTAAAAGATGGCACATTTTTACATACAATTGAACTTTTTTTTATAATCTAATTGATTAGACTACTTTATTTTTTTTCCTTTATCACTTATATTTTTAAAAAGGCGACACTTTTTTGTATCGACATGAACTTTTTATAAAATAATTGATTTCACTACTTATTAACTTTTCTTTGAACACTACACTTTTATAAAACTAACAACACTTGACAGCACTTGCCTGTAGTATACACAGCTTGCACACGCGCACCGAGCCGAGCCATACACGTCTTACACATACACGAACCGAGCCGATCAATCTTAAACGCGAACCGAACCGAAATTGAAGTAGTCGTAAGACTAATAAACATTTTTCCTCAATTTTTACTAAAAGTTCTGGAATTTTTTAGGAAGTTTATTTATCATAGTTGTTGTTGTTCATATTTGATTTTGTGTCTATTTTTAACTTTTGTCTTAACATTGCGTTTAAAAAATCTTTTATAGAATATAAAAAACTATCGTTGATAGCTGTAGAGTATTTCTTCTGCTTGCTCAATTTTAGAAATATAGTATATACATACATACTTATATTTGCTCACATACAGTTAACTTTGATTTCGCAATTACTTCGGCTTTTTATTTCTTTACACCCACTCCACTATTTCTGTTTTGAACGTTTCGCAGTTCTGCTCTGCTCTCTCAAATATGTCTAGCGTTTGCTGCGCAAAAAATTACGACACATTTTAAGACGAACGGAAACGACACAAGCCGACTTTCATTTTGTATACAGATTTCCGTTTTTAATTTCCAATTAATTATATAAGTTTAAGTTTTTACACAATTATTCTATTTTTTGCAAAAAGCACTTCACTATCTAATGAAATTTAATCACTTTTGCCAAAATTTCGAAAAAAGTTTATGTCTGCTCAATATTGTTTAGCAATTAACGCTGTTGGACACCAGTACTGAGGAGTTATTGTCATCGACTAGTCATTTTCTTGGAAATGCTTACAAATATAAGCCAATTGCGCTTATTGCTCTCAATTTCTCACCTCTCCATTACCCCTTTTTAATTGTAAAACTTTTATAAAATTCATTTCCGTTCCCCTTTCTGTATTAGAGTTCGCTTATGCAGTTCATTTCCGTTTCCCATACACTCTCCTTCCGTTTTATGTTGCTCACTTACTTAAACTCTCTTTAGAGCGATTACATAACGCTAGCGACACAACTACGAACGCATACAACTTAACCAATTGCGCAGTAGCTTCAGCAGGGCTTCAGAGCGAAAAGCGGCCAGCGCATATTGCAAACTAAAGAGCACGACATACTCAGTGCAATTTAAAGAGCAAAGAGTTTAGTATAATATGTTCTCCCAACAATTCTTATTCGCTTACAGATATTCGTATTGATATTTATATACATATGTATATCTTCTGGAATGTCTCTTTAAGTGCGTGTATTGTCTCTTCTCTTCTGATTTATGTTGATAGCAGTAGTCATGTTAGCGTTTCTGTGAAATATAAAAGCAGATATGTATTTTGTGAGAAAATGTTATGTAATTATGCTAACAAAATTATATGTTTTCAATGATCGAATTTTTATGGTTATAAGATTTAGATTTGACATATAGTACTGCAAATATTCTTTATACGAATTAATGATTAATTAAAGGGTAGGCAGTAGGTAGGTGGGTAGCCTACCGATTTATAAAAGACATATATTTTGAGCTGACAATTTTCGATTGGATTCACTTAGGGTCCACTTTTACGAGTTAACTCCTCAATGTGGTAGCTAAATGGGCGGATAGAAGTGGCTAACGCTGTCAATCTAAATAAAACTGAATTGGATTTAAATATCAGAAGGTATATCTTCTCACATTGGGGAATTTTTGCTTGACCCTATCGGAAAAGTCAACTACTTGGACCCAGAATCCAATTACGCGTGTAGCCCTTCCCTCAGCGGATATCTCTCGGTTTCACACTGCCGAAAAGGAAAAGTACTTGGTCCTCATCCATGATAGAAAGCTATCATTAAAGCTCAATGCTGAAAAGAGGGTGAGGAAGACATTTAATGTTAAAGAGTAAGGTAGGTTTGGTTAAATGGGCGTGTCCAACAGGACTCTCTTTCACAGCTTATAGCCGTTCTATCATAGTAAAACTAGAACTCCTATAAAATTGATCATAAAGACCCTCATATAACGACAAGCCGATCACAAATTTGTTGTGGTGACCAATACCACTCTCAGCTGTGTCTCCGGGTTCGCCGAAGTTAAGACTGCGGAGTTGTTTCAACCTGAGTGTTGTAAAAGCTGTACGATGGAGGAGAAAGTACCTGGGTGTTTCTACCTCAGCTTGCATACACATTTGAAATTTAACGTCCGACTGGATTTTTAGGTTTACAGCAAGCAAAGCCGTCTATTGGACAATGTACAGTCAGAACTCCTGCATAGCGACACGATGAACTTTGCTAAGGGCGAATAGTTTAGTAAATCTGCTACGTTCTACTCTAGGCCAAAAGGATCTCGCAGTCGGGCGGAGACTGGTCATGAACAGACGCCTGCTAAGCGTAAGCGAGATCCACAGGTCCTGTGTTAGAACGTAAGATGACAACGGAGATCCAACTCGTTCTGATGCCGATGTGGGCGAGTTATGGGTGTTATCTATAGCTAGCTCATAGGCTATACAGTTGCCAGCGATTCCGCTATGACCATGCACCCCAAATGTTTCCTCATTACTTTAAAAAAAATTCTTTGTGTCTACGCTCAATTGCCGCCCAACGGTCAGCCAGCATGTCTGCTAATTAATTTTTTTCTTTCAAACAACTGATTATCGCTAGTTGATGACAAACCATAAGGGTATGTACGTACATGTGCAAAATTATAGCAGAATAAAGCAGCAATTTGAATGTGAATTTTAGGCAATTTACTGCTCATTACCTGAGCTGCGACCATTCGCCCATTGGGATTTGCGCAATAAAAAAGCTAGCCATTTTTACCAACAATGTATGCAAATTATAGTACAAATATGTGCATATCATACACACGGTATACCGGTTACTTATCTACGATCTGCGGCAAATCTGTCGCCCAACAACTGCGACGCTGAAATGTGTGCTTTGTCCTTTGAGCGACACACAGGCACTTTATCTTAATGCTGACCTGCAATGCGTTCGTTGAGGGGTCGATACCTGAGTAAGGGAAGGCTGAGGGGATTTGGGAGTAGAGTGTATAGTGTGGCTGTTGCTGCTCGCGATGTATGGTATGAGCGCACATGCCATTTGATTAGCTTAAAACATTTGCATGCCAACTTTGCTGCCAACGGCGTAGGGGTACAAGCAACACGCTCGCTGCCAGACACAGCCACAAAGGGATTTCCGTAACGCCAACAATGCACACACAGCCCCATATCTCAACGCCGATTTTGCGCCGCATTTTTCGCTCTGCCATTTGTAATTGTACGCCAGTAAATATTGTATGCTTTATGTAGATTTGTCTCTCTGTTACTCTCGGTGAGTCTGTCTGCCTATGCGGCACTTTTTCGCCATTTCATCAGAAAGCATCAGGGCACACTCGAGTTGATATCTGTAGCCTTGCATCGCTGTATTAATATTTGCCATACACCCACATGTGAGCGCACACATATATACATGTGTGTATGTGAGTGGCTTATCAGCTGCAGTTGGCGGAGGTGTGTGTGGGGGTGTGCATCTCGGCGGATGTAGCGTCATAAATGTCAGCTGCGGGCGCCCTTATGTGTCGCAATATTTTGATTACCTTTTTGTGCTTATGACACAAACACACACATACACATACATATATGTGTTGTGCCTCTTATACACTGGTGTACTATCAGTCATCCACTCAGTCAGCCGCCGCCGCTTTGTCTTTTGTGCCCACTCATTAATTCACTGTACCTGTCTCGGTAAGTTGTATTTTAAATATGCATGTGTGTGCCTATTTATGTGTACATGTGCACGTGTATGTGTGTGCGTTTCTTTGTTGTCCTTGATTTGTTTGGTCGCTTTGCTATGGTAGTACGTCTGTCGCCTGCAAATTTGCATTTATTTTGCGTATTAATAACATTGTTTGCATATTAATTAAATTTCAACCCTCTTCCTGCTCACCTCTTTCTCAAAGGGATTATCCTTCATACAAGTTGAAAGTTGAAAGGCAGAAAAAGTATTTTGTTTTGAAGACTGAAATTTAAGCACGAAATTTATATTTAAATTTGAACTGATATGTCAGACAGTACGCAGTCAAGTGTTATATTTTTAGAGCGATGCGTCAAAGCATTTTTCTCAACGGTACCAAGGCAATCACTCATACTTTTGGCTTTTGGATTTCGCATAAATTACGCCATAAATAAGCAATTCCTTTGTTTCTTGTGCCATTCAAAGATGCCTTTTACAGCTGTTACTACGAAATAACTGGTGAATGTAAAAAAAAAAATATTTTTCTGTCTTATTTTTTGTGAGAAAATTTACCATAGTAATGTATTACTTATGTTTTTAGATCAAGGATTTCGACGAATTAAAAGTCTACCGATTAAAAAACCACATATTTTGACTTGACAGTTCTCGATTCGGTTCATTTAGCGTCATCTTTTACGAGTAACACTTCACGGTATTGGATAGTTGGGCGGAGAGAAGCGGCTTAGCTGCCAGATTTAATTAGCAGCATGTATTCTTTCCCTCTTTGAGAGGCACTCGGCTTCACCCTATCCAAAAAGTGAAATACTCGGACCCGGAATTAAATCCCGACTGTAGCCATTTGCTCATAGGAGAGCTATTGTTTCCACTCTGCCGAAAAGATAAAGTACTTGGACTTCAACCTTAATGGAAAGCTATCATATAAGATGGGGTGAGGAAGGTATTAGTTGCCTTATATCAATGTAAAGGAACTATTGCGTAGTGGTGGGGACGCTCAGAAAAAGTTGATCTTTGGCTTTATGAAACCGTAGTGTAGCCAAAATTCTTCTATGGTTACTTTGTCTGGTGAAGAGCGTTCGGTAAAGCCACACTCGCTAAACAGTGTTCCACTGCTCTCAATAATGTCACTTAATGCCATTCTACGTATAGCAGACTCCAAGAAACCGGACACAATAAAAGTCAGAGAGTGAGACATTCCGAAATGTTCTCCCGCTTTGATTGTTTCACTGATAATACGGACCATTGCGCCGCGGAGCTTACTCCTTGCGACATCTTCTCAGCGCACATACCTCCGTGAGATATGACAGTGGGGCGGAGGCGCTGAAGAAGAGGCGCAGTGTGCTTTTTCACGCATGGATTATTCCGAAATCATATCGCATTTCGATTACATCCCTGACAACTGAGACCACTATGCCGCTGAGCCTACTCCTTGCGGCAACTTCTCCGCGGACATAGTACCTCCGAGAGATACGAGTATGTGGTTGAGGTGGAGTTTTTGGAGAAGAGGTGAAGTGAGCTTTTTCACAAATTGCTCGCAGCTAAAGGGGAAGGTTGGAGAGGGAGTTTTCTGTCTCTCAGCTCTCAAATAACTTTTGTTTCAGACCTCGAGACCACTGTAGTGTCTTTCAAGCAGAAGTGGCAGCTATTAAGGAGAAGTGCAGATTTTTTTAGGAAGGAATGCATTCACATTGACAACAAAGCTTCTGTACAGATCGTGAGCTCGCTGAGAGTGAGTCCAAAGCTAGCAAAAGGGTGCATCACCTCCGTAGCTGTGCCATCAAGCTACTTCCATATTAAACTTGTCGAGGGGCCTGGCCACAACGAAATCGTTCGAAACTGTAAAGTTCCACAGCCTTAATGCTCTCTGGCGTTGGATCTATGGTCCTCGTATATGCGCTGAAACTGGTAGCTGCAAAATTGGCCGAGATTTTACTATTTTACCCAAAAGTATACGGGAATATGATACGTTTAATATAATAATGCCAAAGCGGGTACAAAAACAACGAAGGAAGCAAAAGTTCATTTCAAAAAAAATATAGTTGATTGGAATGGGTCCAGCTTTTTCTCTGAGCAAGGACTGACAACTCAACAGCATTCTACGGAAAATATTAAAGGATTGTTTCATGTTTCTCCAGAAACGTAAAGAGAGCATCTGAACTCCTATCACTGATCTGAAATTTGATTAAGTGTGGGAAGACTAGAAGTATGAAAACGAAGAGGCATCTCTAGAAGTCGGAACCAGGAGTAAGTTATTTGCATCATAAATGGGGAAAAGGGCCGAGTAGGGTTTAAGTATCTTGGAATGGGAAATTTCAAATTAAGATGAAATAGCTGTAAGAGATATGCCTTGAAAGCACTATACCTTAATTTTCCGAGTCGATATATACCTTTCTCTTAAATATTCTATTTTTACTTCACTTTGATTGGCAATTCCTCTAACATATTTCTCATGCAACGTTAGCTTGTATTTTTTTTTCGTTTTTGCTAGCCCACCAACCAAGTTGGTCGTTCAACTTTTCTACACTATTGCCATCCATTAAGAGATTAAGAAATTTTACTACTTTGCTGCTTTTTAGTATGTGGAATAATAACCACATGCACCTAAGTAAACAGTGCCTGGCGCACGTTTGTATGTATGTTTGTATGCAAGTGTGTCCTAAACTGACGAAAGCTTGAGAAATCACAGTTGTAGACCAAGAAAATCGAATAAAAAACTCAACAGCATACATTTTCGCTCATGCATGTGAATAACTTTTAGAGGATTAATGCTTTTTAGGAAGGACATACTACGAGCACGACCAGCAACGAACTATGTGGCAAACTTTCAGAATGCTCATACACTGAAGCAGAGGAGACAAAAGCAGTTATCCGCATAGAGGCTGACATACATACAATTCAATTGAACATCCATCATGTCGGCTGCTGACAGAGTCGACAGGAAAGTGCTTAGAAATCAATAAAGTAGAGATTAAAAAATTAGCTATAAAGGCGGAAGAGAGACATAGAGACTGAGAGCGGAAATAAAATAAACCAGAAGTTAGGTAATAAAAATATATACGATGCATATGAAAATGGCCATAAATAAATGGTAAATGGATTAGTCAATTAAAAGTTAGTATATTATGTAAAAATAAAAATCATTCTTTGCACTAACAAGAGCGTCATAAGACAATCGAAATCAGCTATAATCATTATAAGCTAAAATATATTAAGGCTCAAATTCAAAGCAAAATGAATAGGTATGAATTGTGTATAGGATCACTTGCCACGTGATGATGAAAGCGGCTATTGTGTCATGCAGTTTTTTCTCTTACGGAAGTTCTAAAATAAGTAAATTACTCACTGGAGTACATGATGTGTGCTCTTAGAATAACCGCGAATACTGACCTTCCAAAGAGAAGAAGAGTTCTATTTGTATACATACTTCGTTCAGAAGAGAGGCTTTTTGAGATCGTACAAAGCTTTTACTCTTATGTGAGAGGCGATAATTTTTCGAAAGGCTTTTTATTACAGCTTTTGGGATTTGATTTTTAAATTTTAAAAATCTATATTGGGTTGTTTCATGACGAACTGGGTTTTGGGCGCGAAGCTCTTGAGATATACGCGATTTATTTTCATTTTGGAATCTTGAAACTTGAAAACTTGGATCACTGTGTTATAGGGGTCTCTCGTCGCGGTTTTTTCTCTGCTCACACAGAGACGAGGGAGATGTGAATGGGTGGAAGTCGCTGGAGAAGAGGCGCTATGAATTTTTTCATGGATGGTCGAAGCTATTAGAAAAGGTTTGAGGGCGAGTTTTCTGTAAGCTGCTCTCCGTCAATCTTAGCTTTAGGCTATCGGATCACGGTAGTGTTTTTCAGGCTGAAGTGGCTGCTGTCAATGTGGTAAAAGACGTACTGCTACAAAGTGTATCCTCTTTCATTGAGATGAGCGTTCCCATCGACAGCAGAGCGGCAAGACTAGCGCTGAGCTCATTAACTGTATGCTAGTCAAGGAGTGTCTATCTTAACAGAAAATAGCATCAACTTGCTATTCATTAGATTGGTTTGGGTGCCTGGTCACAGTATTATGTTGTGTTCTTGAACTGGGACCTCGCACGCAATTAGCAGGCCTTCGTCGACGACCAACTCCTGTGCTACTGCGTGATCCTTTTGCTCTCAAGTAAAACGTAAGAGATCTGAACTTTGTGCTCTGACGTTGTATGGAGGCTGAAAAGGTGGAAACATCCATGCATTTTCTCCCCCATTGTCCAGTAAGCATTCCTTCATTGTCAAGGCTTTGTAATACTGAGGTCAAAACATCTCGATAATCCTACCATCGGGGAGTTAGTACACATAGCCGAAACTGATACTAGCCGTCTCAAAAAATTTATGATACGCAAGGGTCTTAGATCCGGCTTTTAGGAGTTTTAGTGCCAAAACAGACCGCCGTTTTAAGTTTTAAACGTGAGATGCCTCTTAGGATCACGCCTAACCTAATTTGATGTATTCAGAATTACTTAATATCACTATAATGGGGGAAAATGTTATAAAATAAACAGGTATTCGTCTTCTTCTAATTGGATGACTCTGTAAACATAAGTTTTTTTGAAAGAGTCTTAATTTTTTCGAAACATTAAGATTTTCTGTTAAATTTTGGCATATTATTGAACTTTTTGATAGTTGTAGAGACAGCTTATCTTTCCATATACTGCGAGAATTAAATAAATTAAGAGAAAAGTATTTTTTTTTAGGTTAGAATGAGAAAATTTTTTATAGCCTCGATGTTTCAATGGTGGACTGCATTTCGTTCCTAAGAGAGTCGGGTCTACGTAATCGGAATAGATCCGATTTTTTTTTCGGCTAAGGACTGTCAACACAAAATAACTAAAGCGATGCCGCTAAACAACAATAACCTCGGAGACATACCACTGAAGTACTTTCTTTTTTTTCGCCGAGAGGAAAGATTTCACCTCAACTTTTTGCAAAGCTGGACCCATTCCTCTGTATCCCATCTACAAATTTAAAGAATAAAGCTAGAATAAGTATCAAACCTAAATCAGAAAATTAGGTAAGCACTGGAAAATCTTTAAACATTTGTTAGCTTTACTAATTTCCCACGCTACGCAGACAAATTAAATCAAAGGAGGAGGGCATCAGGAAAAATCCTTCATTAAACGGAAAAATTTATACTTGGTTATCTTGCTTCTACATACTTGCCTTCCTATAGACTTTCTACAGCATCAAATAACTATTTGCTAGCCGCTAATGGGAATGTGTGAAATTTAACGCAATGCTGTAAATTTTTCTGTTAGTATTAATACGAAAGCAAATAAAAAAAAGCAAGGAATGAAATAAAAACGAAAGAGGAATGCAAGTGTAGAATGGAATTTGTGGCATCAGCTGCCAGCCAACAGTCGATAATTCAGTCTGGTGCGTAGATAATACGCTAGCAACGGCGCACTGGTCCATTACATACGCGTGTTCATTTGCTAAGACCACTGCGCTCCAAATCCCTTCCACCGCCGCAACTGGATGCCCCGCAAATACGCGTCTACTCGCAGATACTTTTAATTTGCCGACTGCCTGTCTCTGTGTCTGTCTGTTCTACGGTGCTTAATGTCCACTTAACTGTCGGGAGTTGGGCGTGTGCTTCGCGCAGACTAACGCAAGTGTGTGTGTATACTTGGAGGGTATAAAAGGAGGGCATGGTGTCTAAGCCTCACTCACTTGTGATGTGTTTAAAATTCACTAAGCACCAAATGCAAGCGCTGTTCGCATTGTTGTTGCTGCTCTTGCTATTGTTGTTGTTGCTTTTATTATTGTTGTTGCTGCTCTTACAATTGTTGTTATTGCTGTCCATATCTCTTAGTCTGTGTGTTTGATTTACGTTAAGCGGTTTTAAGGATTTCCGCTTTTTACATTTTGCTGTAACTATTTTCTCTTTTAATTTCTAGTTCACCGCTTTTGTGTGGCTTTCTTTCTCGTTTAATTGACATTATCAGCATTGTGGGATTTACTAGCATTTCTAATAATAAGAAGAATGTGATTCAAGCTGGAGCAATTGCCGAGTTTGTGGGAAATTATATGAACAGCTTAAAATATCCTGAGCTTTCAGTGACCTTGGGTTGTTCTACAGTAATTAGCATTGTTGAGGAAGGTTGGTGGCTGAGGTTCTCAAAGTTTGATATAGTATGTTGTTGTACTCGTATACTATGTATGGTACATGCGAGTATTGGACTGGATTTCAGAGAGAATCGAATTCTTTCACTATAAAATTTAGAAACGAGGAAACTTTTGGGAAACTTTAAAATTAAAACTTAGAAAAATGCTTTTAAGGCTCCTTAGCAATTAAAGAGCTGTTGGAAAACTTGCTATGAATATTTTCTAATTAGTCAGATTAAAATGCTGTCGATTCAGTGGACCTATCTAGTTTGATGTTGGAACCTCAAATCTATCCAAGCTTTCAAGATTGTTAAGTAATAATATAGTTTTTAGGAAGTTCGAAATGCAGATTTCCGAACTAGTTGGCACAATAGAATAAAAAGTTTGCTGTCGATTCAGCGGACCTATCCAGTTTTGATTTTTGAAGCATGAATCTATACAAAAGTTAATAAGCTTTGAAAGAATTGGCGATCTATAGTCTGTTTTACATCTCAGGGTCAGGTTATTTAAAAAGATTTGGAGAAAATTTCTGAAATATTTTTCTCTAGTTTTCAGGCAATGCTATAATTAGCGTGTTTGAGACGTCTCAGAACTATGACGATTTTTTTTTTTTAGTTTTTCCCTGAATATAATATTTTTCCGAATAGTCCTTCAGATGAATTATGGTTGCATTGATGAAATTTTTTTTCAAAGAAGTCTTTAACCACCTCGGAACTTATAATATTACAAAATAAAATTTGCTAAGAGCCGTGTCTTGAAGAGTTCCCGGCCTTGTTTAACTTATTTGAAAAACTAAATCGATTATCTGGAATGACTGGATTCCAAGAGCTTTGGAATACTTTTAGAATGTATGTAGCTAAAACGTGTGCTTACAATATATTTTAAGCTTAATTTACAGTAATAGTCTAGAGCTCCTATAGCGATACTAAAAGTACTACTCTTTTAGATATGGGTTCTGAGTTAGACCAGTTTGTCTGAGAAAGACTTACGCTGACGTTAATAAAATGTCTTAATCGCCAATATGAGAAACCTACTCTCACATACTCCATGGTCTTAGGAATTGTGGTAAGGTTCGTCGAATTCCTGTTAACGTTGGATCTTGTCATGCTCAGCTTTATACCTAATTTGGTATGCGTGAAATCTCTCAATTATCTTATATAACCTGTCTCTTGGTTACGACCAGAAGAGTCAGTGCGTTCGACTTCTGAGTGATAGAAAATTGTAAACAATTCGCGGTGAGAGTAAGAAGAGTTTGGAATTCTACCATACATTGTTCCAATCTAGAATTAAGAGGCATGAGATGGTTTGAAATGCTGAGTCTGAAACTAATTACTAAACTGATTACTATTTTTGGGTTGGAATCTGAAACTCTTATTTTGTAGAGATGGTATTTGATAGGTAATCAGATAATGAAGACTGAGAGTTTGGGTATCTTGAAATAATACCTTTTACAGAACCCACGAAGACTTAATTTCGATGCACAAGTGGCCACCAATCCCAAATATACACATTTATATAAGAAACGGATTGTATTTATATTAAGAATGCTGTGGAAATTACGAAAAATAAGCGAACAGAAACAAATAAGAGAAACAGAAAACAGTTAGGCACCAACGAGGAATCTTTATGCTGCGCACATAACCTTAGCACTCACACACGCAGCAATACACTAATGTAAAGAAGTTTCTAGTCTACGCACAAATTGCGCGGCAGAAATGAGAGGAAATTGAAAAATGTGCTTAATTTTATGATTGGATTTTGTAGTTTCCAAGTGCAAAAATAAAATAAAATAGATAAAAATGCGAAAAGGCGGTAAAGAACCTTCAAATCGCACGTATTTATATATACAAACCCATACATGTGCACATTCGGAACCCACTTCAACATTTTATGTCTGCTGGCTGGCTGACTGACACACTAAATAACAAATGGGCGGGGTGTGACATGGGATTTAGATGATCAGCACATATCGATGGCGATTGAAAAGCGCAGACGAAAAAGTGCGCAAATAAAGTAAAACTAAAAACGAAATAGTGGAGAGCGCAAGAAAGTTGGGGCAAAACGCCACTAAAATACACACAAGCAAAGTTAGAAGGGGTTGCCAGATGATTTGATGTCGGCCGTGTATTAACTGTGTGAGTTTGCGAGCGACATGTGCGGCTGTGAATGGCAGACGGTTTAACGGTTTGCGGGTATGCTGACAAGCGAGCGAGTGGATTTTAATTTTTTTGAGAAAAATATATATGCGACACACACTCGTTAACGTTTCGGGCTGTGCTAAATGGCTAGAAATGCGTCGATAGCATGCAGTGGTCTACACTCACACGCGCTTTCCTTCACTTTCCAATTCACTGCCACCCGCACACATTTTTATAGATTGATGGGTGGATGAAAAGTTGAGTGGCAAATCCAGCACTCAACTAAATAACCAACCGTACAATGCTTGCGTGTGTGAGCATATGCCGACACACACTCATATTTGCGCATATGTTGCTGGTGTGTGCTGGAAATTTTGGCAAATTTGTTGCAATATCGAATTGTTGCATTAGTTGAATTGGCGCTTCGCATCGCTTATCGCAAATTAGTGTGGAAAAGTTTGTTTTCAAATTAAATTTAAAATTTTTTTTCGGCAATAATGAAACGAAATTTGTGGTACGAGTTCGAAATTGAATATATGAAAAGTTGTGTGTTTGTTGCGGTGAGTGTGTGAGTGTGTGAGTGTGAAAAAATGTTGTTTACACAGCCAGCAATGCTGCCTGGGTACTTTGTAGGGATCAGGCATTGTTGGTTCAGACATTCTCGACTATAAATTAATTAGTGCTCTGACTCAGCTGGCATACTTTTTAGTGGTGCTTTTAGTAATTGTGTGATTAAAAAGCACTTAGTGAAGCTATTCATGCATGACGGCTTTGCGCAGAAATGGAGGTTATTGAACTATTAGCGAGAAGTTTTGGTATAAAGCAGGGCAAAAATCAAAACTGATAATTTGAAAAATTAATATTTTATATTAACAAATCAATTCAAAGCCCCCGAGCTGACACATATATAGCGCTTTTTGAAGAAAAAAATACAGTTGAAGCAAACCTTGGCTTGGTTACGAGTTTGCGGACAATGTCACAGGAAACTTAACCTTAAAGGATTGGTATGCTAGGTTTGGACGTGGTGAAGTGAGCACCGAAGACGCTGAACGCAGTGAACGCCCAAAGAGGTTGTTGCTGACGAAAATATCAAAAAAGTCCAAACAATGATTTTGAATGAACGTAAAGTGCAGTTATTCGAGATAGTAGGCACTCTAGAGATATCAACTGATCGTGTTCAACATATCATTCATATCATATTTGGATATGAGAAAGCTCTGTGCAAAGTGGGTACTGCGTGAGCTCACTTTTGACCAACGAGGACGACGAGTTAATGATTCGGAGCAGTATTTGCAGAAATTCAAACATAATAAACTCGAGTTTTTGCATCGATATGTGACAATGGATAAAACGAGGCTCTATCCTTTCACTCCGAAGTCCCAACGACAATCATCTGAGTGGACTGTACACGTTGAGCCCGCGCCAAGGCGTGGAAAAACGCAAAAGTTGGTTGGCAAGGTTATGGCGTCTGTATTTTTGGGATGCCCATGAAATAATTTCAATAAACTACATTGAAAAAGGAAGGACCATCAACAGAGATTATTACATAGCGCTATTGGGCCGTTTGAAGAGCGAGGTCGCCGAAAACGGCCACATAAGAAAAAGAAGAGAATGCATCGATCACAAGTCAGTGAAAACGATAGCCAAAAATCTGTGAACTGGGCTTCAAATTGTTTCCGCATCCACCGTATTCTCCAGATCTGGCTCCCAGCGACTACTTCCTGTTCTTAGATCTCAAAAGAATGCTCGCCGGGAAGAAATTTTCATGGAATGAAGAGTTGATCGCCGAACCTGGGGCATATTTTGAAGCAAAGTACAATACAAAATTCCCTAAGTAGAATTAAGCAGCCTTGCCGATGTCGCAATATTTTCTACAAGTTATTATGTGTCTTCAAAGTAGGACAATTCTCATCCCAAATAGCGTCTATGAGGTTTCAAAGCCCATAGTTGACTTCATACCGATATATCAGTCCATATTTGAAATATTTGAATGAACTAGACCTTGGACATATTTTTTTGCAGGAAATGGGAAATATGGAATTACCACGGCCCTCATATACACTATATAACGATTGCAGAGTTTAAGCGATATTCTTTGTATGCTTCAACAAGAACTTCGCTGATACGTATATATAAGGTCGGATGTGAAAAAATATATTACTATATGTATTTACTCTTCCTAAGCTAACGAGAAGATAATGGAAGAAAAAAAGTCGTTACAGAAAGATTTTGAGAGAGAGAAAGAGAGAGCAAGGTAAACAATATATAATATTTTACTCTTCCCAAACTGTCTAGAAGAAAATGAAAGACAAAAAGTCATTGGAGAGATTTTAAGAGAGAGAGAAGGAGGTAGAGAGGGAACGAGGTTATGGATAAGTCGTTCTGTAAAGTAAGTATAATCCTTTATCATAGAACTGTATCGTTTATTGTAAGAGGAGAACCATTTAGGGCTATGCGTAACTTATTTGAGTGTTTTGGGGTTGCTACAGAGATTTCCAACTGATTTAAGCCCATGAACAAAAATTGTTAGAGTTTTCCGATATCACACAAACCTTCATGTTTACATACACCTGCTTGAGTACGATTTTTTCGATTTTAGCCGAATTTGAAATATAGTTTACATAGAACTCAGTATCTATGGTGCTTCCCAAAAGTTCAATGGAGTCTTTTTCCAAAACCTGATTGAAGTTTTTTTTTCAAAAGTCTCAGGAATTAGATTCTTGGTTCTCGGGCAAATATGCAGCACTGAGAAGCCAGTGTCGAGAATATGGAATAGTTAGTAAACGATTCCCGGTTTCGTTTGTGAGTGTTTGGACTTTTTAAGCCCCGTTGTATTGGACATCCTAATTTATGGTAGAAATATAAATTTCTAATGAATATTTGCTAATTTTTTGCATAAACAAAAATTACTGACTTTGAAATTTTAAGTGCATGTAAGCTTTCTGTTAAGAATTTCGAAAATTACCGCAAATAAATTAAGTTTTAATTGCATTTTCAAATCACAAACAACGACTTATGTTAGAATTAGATTTAATAGCTAATGGTTTTCATTAATGCCAACTAAATTTTTCGTAAAATTTTTGCAATTTCAGATTTGATCAGCGAAACATGCACAAAACCACAAGCACGTTCAACAGAATCGAGCAAAATATATGTATATGCATCTATTACGCCAAAGCAAGTAAAACCAAGAAAGCGCTTCTAGTTTAATGCAAGATGCAGAAAACCAAGCATAACAAAGCAAACAAAAACAACAACTACGCAATGCTTATCAGTTTTGGAGCAGAATTCGTTTGCCGCTGCAGCAGTAATCAGTTCCCACAGGGCGCTTAGTATTCAAACAAACACACAGGCACAGACACACACACATGCATAAAATGCAAAACTTTGCGCTTTTCTGTGCTGCCGCACCCTTGGCGTCCCTTGTTCTTGCGCTGTGCCGATTTTCCTTGATTTTTTGCTACGCTTTGCCGTTGATCTCGGCAAATGTCCTGGAGGAGTCGAGTCTTCACTGCAGTTGCTGCGTTCCAAAACTTTGACTGGAATTTGAAATTTTTTTTGCGCTACTTGTTGTTGTTAACTGCTTATTTGCTTGTTTAGCGTCGTAGCGCAAAGAAAAAACAAAAAGCAAAAACAACAAGAGCATAAAAAGTATTAAATAATTCCGTGGTGTTCTACGCATTTTTGTAATATGAGTTTGTTGCGTTGCTTTTGTTGTATTATTTCTGCAATGTTGCTTGTTTTCTATTCCTCAGCTATGCGCTGCGCTGCTTTTAATATGTCCCTAGATTAAATGCGTTGCGCAGAAATTTGTTTGCCTTTGTTTTGAATTCCATGAGTGCGATTAATTCAGTTTATGAATGATTGTGCTTAGGGGAGAATGCTAAATATTAGCTGAGCAGGGAGCAGTTGTTGGTGGAAAGCAAAAAACAAAAAAAAATAAAAAAATAAAAAAAACAAGAAAAACAATACATAGATAAGAAAAAATTGTTTATGAAAAATATAGTGCTGAAGGTTATGGTTGGGGTGCTTTGCAAATCATTGTACACCGTCTTAAAGCTAAAGGAAGCTTATTGGGTTTGGTCGTTTCATAGCTATGATACCAATAGCATTCTGACTTCAGCAGCCAGGTCTTCCTTGTTGGGAGAATTCTACTTAAAACACTGAATTAAGAAAACGCTACAGAAAAAAGATGAAGATCAACCTTAATGAAGAGAATACGAGAAAATGGTTTGGCTAACATTTTAAGAAGGCATTTATAATAGATTTTAAGAAATATTGAACCAACTTTGCTTCAGTAGAACCCACAAAACGCTTTTTACTTCCAAGCACTCACTTAAGTTGTACGACCTTACCTTTTTTGAAGACTTAACGCAGTAAAATTGATAATTCAAAAAAAATGTTTGAGTATTTATATTCTATGATTGAGAACAATCCCCGGGAAGGCTTATATAACATTATAAACTAATAAAGAGCAGATTAAAGGTAAGACACTTAAGTCTTTGCTTCATAGTTGAGGGGAGAGATCGAGTTTTATTTATTTTGAAGTTTCGCAAAAACCGCAGTATGTTCCAAGTCAGCTGTATTTTTAAGAAGTAGAGAGAGAGAATTAGCATTGTTGAAAAATTTCTTCACATCTTGAGCACATCTGAAATTTATTTTGAAGATTATTCGAGAAACTTTTGCGCAATTTTCAATGTTGAAGATCTAATCGGTTTAGCTGACGTCCAATAGATAGGTGTAATCTAAACTAATATGAACGTTCTCACTCCTAGACAAAACCAGGTAGCAAGTGATATGCTAGATAGATTATATAAGTAAGTATGGATCTAGGGTCTATTATGTTCTAAGTGAGATGCTAGTTTTAACTTCACTTTGCTCTCGAAGGACGGCTTGCGATTGTAGTTGCGATTCTTTTCCTATATACAGAACTTTATTATCGCATAGAAGATGTCTGAGAGTCTCCTCCTTTTCTACCTCCAAACTAATGAAAAACTCATTTTTGGACTCTTCTAGTCCTCTGTCATACCTGCCAATTAGACAGTGCCCTGTTTGCACTCCTTTTAGAATTCCCATACCTTTCCTTTTATATTTTAATAATCGGCATGTGCGGCCCATATTCCATTCATATCAAGTTTACATGTTTGGTGAGTAAGTCAGGCATTGATTCCACCGAGACTCTGCTAAGTTTATAACCAATTACTCGATTAAATATTCACAATTCCCTAATTCCGGAGTCTAATTTTGGGGTCTTGACTTTTCTGGCTAGTTCATCTGTTTCATAATATCACTATTTCCTGCAATTCATTGCTGGTTTATCGATAAACAGGACGTTAGATTCACTAAGAGATCAATACATTCTTTTCTAACTTTGCGAAACCCTAAGAGACTTTACTGATCTTAAATCCGACTGGCTATCTGTATAAATATTCCTTGTTATAAGCACACTCCTTTCCAGAAAAAGACGGCTTTCTTTAATTGCTGTGATCTTCGCTTAGGAGATATTACAATGCACTGAAAGGCGAAAGATGATTTGGTATATAGAAGGCTTCTTCTTTGTTTGGTAGTGAAATGTTTTCAACCTTTACTGCACAGAGAGAGCATTTTTCATAGACCAACGCTCTCGGTCTCTTCTGATCAAATCCCTGCGAATCACACAATGTTATAATTGAAGTAAGGAACTCATTTGCCCATAAGTCGGTAATATGAAACACATTCCTTCATCTAACGCCTTACTTATATGATTGAGACGCACCTAACTTCGCATATCTATTTTTATATACTCTACCGCTATCTTGTCTTCAAAAAGTTTTTGGCGCTTAATATTTTCATTTGCCTTGGTACTCTTTTTCAACATTGTAAATCTTGTAGCTGTATATTTTTGCTGTGTGTTGGTGGCAAACTTTCGGTGTTGCAAGTATTATGTTGCTGTAAAATTACGCCCTCCAACCGCACGTGCGGGCATTTTTGGTTACTGAAAGAAAAAACAACTTTATTGTTGCATGTTGCATGTTGCATGTTTTGTATTGTTGCCACAGCGGTTGATTGCTACAAGTTGCCTGCGGTATGTACAATAAAAACAACAAACGGGGGAAAAATTAAGTACGAAAATGCTGGCGCTGTTTGGCAGGCTGCAGGGAGTCACAATTTTTCTACGAATTAATTTTGCATTTTTTTTGAAACTCGAGTTGGTTGCAGTGCTTAGAGTTTATGAAATTGTTGGAATTGGTGAACTTCTTAGATTACTCTTAATAGTCCTTATGCACAGGAGTTAATTGTTAAATTAACCGGCAATTGCCAAATTAAAGCCCTAATTTAGATCGATTTACCACACAAAATAGAAACCTTATTTTACTACATAAATTCTTAATCGAATCGAGGGAATCGAGTTGAAACTGGAAGGCAATTTTACGGGTTTTTGTCCTCACTGTAAATTCTACTGTGCTTAACTCTGAGGGTTGTTGTCTAAGCTGTAAATTTGGAAATCAGTTGATGAACTTTAAACTTTAGAAAATATACAAAATGAAGGTCAATTATAACAGCTGATCAGCAATCGAGCCTATTTGGACTATATTCATTTGGCTGTGCGAAAAGACTATAATCAAGAAAGTAGAGAAATTGCATTTTAACTACTCACATTCTTGTGGAGGAATCAGTTGTTTTAGAATTATATACTCATTGAACCTTTCCTACAAGAAACCAATAAAAATCATTGTAAAATCATGTAGTTTTTCACATAGTTGTAGGTTTTGAATATTCTTGGCCTCAAAAAAAGCAGAGTCACTCTCTCTGATAGGAATGTTTCGTAAAAGAGTTTTTTTGCTTCGTGAGAAGAGTGTCTCTCTCTACGCTTCTCGGAAAGTCTAATAAGAGAGTCATTGTTTATTTTTGCCTCAAAGAAAAGAGCATCTCTCTCAGCGTTTTAACATTTTAAATACTTTACACTAGAAAAATGTTGTAGAGTGTTCTCTTAGCCAAAATGTAGGCAACATTTTTGTCAATAAGGATTTAACCGTCTAACTGGTAAATTTACTGTCTTATTTGAATTCGTTGGATTATATAAAACTTATTCAACACAAACTTCCTATTGGCATTCGATAGAAGAGACTGTAGGAACATGATGGGAATACTCACTGGTTACTGTTTGGTTTCGACACACGCTCACAAAATGGGGCGGACAGGGCGAGAATGCTGCAGGAAATGTCTAGAGCAGGGCACCACGGAAACAGTGAAGCTTTTCTTGTGCACTTGTCCTACATTGGCAAGGCTACGCTCTAAGTAACTGGGGTCCCCACGGTATGATACACTGGAGGCTATATCAATAGTGAAGCCGCAGAGTCTGTTAAAACTTGCACTAAAGGATGACTGCTCCTCTTGGACCTAGCAAAGAACCAAAACTGGTCCATGCGCAGCTGTTTGACCTACCAGATTAACATAACCTAACCTATTGTACAAAACTCAAATATATGACCGCTTTTGGTTAAAAATTATATAAAAAAATTTTCAAGATTTATTTTCGTCTACACAATATACGTTGAAAAGTAAGCAACTGAATTATATTTATTACATTTTTTACACACATTTTTGTGTATTTATCGCCGCCTATAAATTAAGTGAATAAAGGTTATTTGCGAATCGATTTTCAACTCTGTGTCAAATGAATATGCGCTCAGCTGCGAAGGTTACACAAAAGCCAAATCGGTGTGCGTGCGCAGAAAGCACAAGGCTTACATAGTTTGTGTGGGTAAGTGTGTATGTATTTGCAATAAATATCCTTGCGCAAGTTATTTTGGCGCTCTGCTGGGTTAATTAATATTACACTAGGTATTACGGTAGATAAATTCAAAGTTGAAAATTGTTAAAAAAAAGGTACGCAGCAACAACAATCAACGCAAGCCATGTTAGCCAATGAAAAGTCAAAAGCAAGCCAGCAAAGGAAGCAATCGCCGCAGAAAATATACGCAAACTTTTGCAGCGGCAAAAACTTTTGCGGCAATAAATTTTCACTGAAACGGTACAAAATAAAAGGACGTCAGCAAAAATGGATGCCGTAAAGGTGGCGGAAGAAGCAAAAAAGCACGAATGAAATGAATAGCAAATAGCAAGTCAATAGAGTCATTTGGTGTTAACACGTAAGCGCTGCAATGAATGTGGGTTACGTATACGCCACGGTGGCCGCACTACTAAAAGACAGAGAGAGAAGTGTAAGCGAAATTTGCTGCTTAAATAAATGCAGTTTGTGGAAAGGTGTGCGTTGCAGCGGCGTCCAGCGGTGGCCTTGACATTTTCACTTTTCAATTGCACTCAAGTCTGCACATAAATTTTATTGTGTGCGTGTATGTAAGACTGTGTCTGTTAATTGTCCTTTTGGCACAACGGTTTCTGCATTGAACTAATGAAGGTTCGATTTAAAATAATTTCGCTTGGTTATGCATATTGAAAGTTCGTTTAATATTACAATTAACATTTTTGCCTTGAGTTTTTGCATTTCATTTTTCCATATGCTTATTAGTAACTGCAATATATCTCTGTGGCAACGTGATATGTATTTTCGCTTGGAATATTTTTGGCATAGTTATAATAGATGAACTATTCTGTGGCAGTCGACCTCGTTGTAGCTGCCAAATTTTTCATCAAAAAAAGTATTATTTGAAGAGCATCAAACATATTATTTCCGCCGTCATTTATGAAATAGCTAAATCTGGGAATAAGCCAAGCCTAATATTATTGCGTACGAGAGAAATGTATTAAAATTTCGACAATATTTAAAAGAAGGATTAACAAGTTTGAAGTCAAATCAATAAAAAAAATTAAATGAAATTAAAATTGCTTTTAGATCAGACTAAATCACCAGGTGATTGGTAAAGATGTTTATTAGGAGGGGAGAATATTACCACAATCTATATCGACGGGTCAAAAACTTGATATCTCTTTCTCCCTCCGTCCATCAAATTCCGCTAGCATCTAGGGGGCTACAGAGAGCTACCATATACACAGATAGCCAAGCGATATTGCTAGCCTTGAGGTCATCATAGTACTGCTGGCAAACAGAGCACTAGATCTCTTACGAGCGATCTTGGGCCAAAAGGATTTTGCGACAGCAGCAATGTGCCGATGCTGGCCTAGCTCCCGCGAAACGCAGCTATCCCGCTCCCTTTCTACTGATAATGGTTCTAGGGTGTCTTTGCTTGGTAGCTCATTAGCTTTACCTTTGTCTGTGATTACAATCTGGCCTGATACCCAATCTAGTCTCATCATAAAGTGACTCGATAATATTGATACCGAGGTGGGATATTATTTGACTTACTTTAAAGGCAATGTTGCTGAGTTCAAGCCTAGTATCGCCGCCCTGGTATCTGAGTGGATGATCACTTCTCTGAACGAGGCTGCATTCTGGAGCAGTAAATCTACTGGAACCCCGATTTGGAAAACACTGCAATAGTCAGGAAGTGTGAAACTGGAGTTGATAGAGAGCAGCTGATACTAAACCCTCCACCAACCTTCTCGCAAGCGTTAACCCATCCGAAAAGAAGCTCACTGTGCCCCTTCACTACCACTGCTTCCCACCTAACAAATCTCTCGCCAGTATATGGGTAGAGAAAGAGCCACCAGAGTTCGGTTTGGTCAAGCCAAGGAATCCACTATAAAGTCAAAGTGTGAGAGGATTTCCGAGTTGTCAAACAATGGCTGACTTAGGGCCCATATTCTCTGAGTCCGCTAGCAAATTTCGCAGCCATACATCTTTTGGCGATATCTATGGGCAATATTTGCCTTAAGGTTCATGTTTGGAGTGGATCTTAGTGCACTACATATGCTGATCAGCGTCGCCAGTCGAAATTAACATTTTTTTTTATTTATAGAAAAGTTAGTTTTGTGGTGTAAAAAAACCTTAATTGCCATTGCCGAAAAGTAAATTACGGTTTTTTGTTTTGTAGTTTCAACACGCAGGTTCGAGGTTATAATTTGTAGCATTTCAGCGCGAACAGAAATATCATCAAAATAAAATGAAAAAAAAAAAAAAATGTGAAAACAAAAAATAAAATTGCAACTAAAGCTTCTTATCCAAAAAAAAGTGGAAAAATTTATAAATAAATATTATAAAAGCATAAAAAATGAAAACAAAAGTTATTTAGAAATCAACACGAAGTGAATTAATTCACATTGAAGCAACACAAATTTAAAAAAAAATAAATATTAAAATGTTTTATAAAGAAATTTGCAAAAATTTGCAAAAGCATAGAAGAAGTTGCTTAAAAAGTCATACATTTTTTGCTTGTGCTGTGAAAGGCCTGAAAATAATTGCTAAAACTCTGAAAAAAATTTTCATATATTTTTTTACAACGTATGCATGTGCGCGATATTAATTTGGTTGCAACATCCATATCCTGTATGTACGAAATTTTTATACACATATTATTATAGTATTTTTGTATAATATCAAAAGTGCGAAAAGCACAGGACTAATCTAGTTTTATGACACTGCGAATTTATGTTATTATTTTTTGTAGTTTGTTTTTTATTTTTATACATTTTTATTTGCACATATGTTTTATTTAATGCCAGCTGAGTAATTTACTAATTTACTAGGCAATCTATGCAGCAGTCCGACTATAAACTGCATAATCATTTCATGCACTGCAATTCCTTTTAAATTATAAACAAATAAATATTGTGTTTATATGCAATCACTTATGTGTTTACGGTTATGAGCGCGCATATAACGGTATCAGCTGCAGCCAGGAATGGCAACGCAATCAATAATCGCTAGTAGGGAAACTATTTCAAGCATTTCACACGCACGCATTGCTGAGACATTATTTATGCAACAAATGTGGTACTAACACTGATGTTTGATTGAATGTGTGTCGGCATATTTATATTTACATACATATATGTTTGTGCGTATAGTTACGCAGCTATTGGCATTTATGCTCACGCCTTTGCTGTGCAAATAAATAAATGTATTGTCGGTATGTGTGTTAGGTAGGAGAATGTGCTCTTTGCTTGACTCGTAGCTGCAGTAGTTGTTGGTAGTGTACTTTTCCGTTGGCGAAGTTCACAAAGCGGCAGTGGATAAAGTGTAGTGCAGCCAACGCCTGCAAATGTCTAAGTCAAGTGTATGAATTGAATTCTACTGATGTAGCAATGCATCTAGCTGAGCTTTTGAGGGAGCATGTATGTATGTGTATTTAAAGGCATTTGTGGAATGCATATGCGCATGTATTGTTGTCACACCCGTTTTCAACCTCACTTTCGCATTAAAAAATATAAAAGAAAAGTTTCTCCACTCACCTTTCCCACTAGGAAGGTGTTTTGCATACAATTTTTGCTTTCTTTACACTTTACTTGATTTACATATATATTAGGGTGGGTGAAAAAAAATAAAACGAATATTTTATTTATAGGTTGTCAAAAAAGTCTTGCGGTATTTTCGCTAGTTAGCGCTGAAAGCGCGTAGTTCTAGTTTTATTCGTCGCATCGGGTCATGCTATACCTTTTTGGAAAGCTCATTTCACGCGCTAACTCGTGTTTGATTGATTATCGTTTCTTTTAAGTCGTTCGTGAGTTATAGCGTCGCAAACATGGAGCAAAATAAAGAGAAAATACGGCATAGTTTACAGCACTACTACGATAAATGCAAAAATGCAGCTCAAGCCGCCAATAAAATTTGTGCAGTTTATGGACCCGATACAGTTTCCATTTCCACCGCACAACGATGGTTTCAACGTTTTCGTTCTGGTATAGAGGTGGTCGAAGACGCGCCACGCTCCGGAAGGCCTGCCGTCGAAAATTACGATGAAATCGCTGAATTGGTCGAAAGAGACCGGCATAGTAGCAGCCATAGCATCGGTCAAGAGCTGGGCATGAGTCATCAAAAATTCATTTCAATTTCAATAAAAAACAAAAAAAAAAATTCAATAAAAATACCGCAAGACTTTTGTGACAACCCATTATAAAATATTATAAAATAAGTTCTTAGACACGTTTCCCACTGAGAACTCGCTTTTTGCATACAATTTTTAATTTCTTTACACATTACTTGATATACATACATATGTATAAGGGTGGTTCAAAAAAAAAAAATTAAAATTTTCTTTCCACTAAGTGAAAAAAAATACGAAATAAAATTAAAAAAAAAATTAAACCGCGGAAAATTCAAAAATATAATAAAAAAATTAAAAAAATTTCAAAAAAGTTTTTAAATAACTGTCCTTTTGTAGTTCAAGGAAAAGTAAAATGCTTTTGGCACGAATTACATTGCAAATAATATACCTTGTTAAATTGTTTGGGGCAACAACTGAAACTTTGAGCGACACCTCAAAAATTAGCTTGAGAAAAAACCAAACACCCTAATGTACATAATGCCACTCATATGCCGTAGTTGAAACATGTATGCAAAAATATTGAAGTATTTGTTGTTGTAAGTATATCACCTGCTCTGCATTTTTTTGTCGCAACATTATCAATAAAAACAACAAACACAATATGTCAGAGTATCTAAATTGTAGTCGCGTTGTAGCGTAACGGTAAGTGTATTGTGGGAAGTGCTAAACAAGTGATAAACATGATAGAAGGCACACCTGCTGGCGGTCTGTCAACAGAGTTGTTGTTGTTAAATGTTGTTGTTTTTGAGCTCTTGCTTAGGAACTGTATTTGGTTTTTGTTATTGTTTGTGTTGTTGTTGTTATTATTGTTTTCGTGTTGATGTTGTTGTGTTGTCTCTGTTTAGTAACTGTCTTTGGTTTTTGTTGCTAGCTTCAGTGCTAAGTTAGCATATAACAGTTGTCAGGTGTGTGTTGCACGGAGCAAATGGCAATGACGAATTTTGCTTAGAGCTGGAAGTAGCTTTTTAGCAGCGAGTATAACAATAAGCACAAAAGTAGCGAAGTGCAAGCAGAAATGACTTCAGGAGTCAATTTTGCTTACCGAAGACAGTTTATGTTAAAGAAATAACTTAAAGAGAAGACTGCATGGCAGTGAGTTCAAGTTGTTCAACGTTGAAGCCGTTTCCTTAGTTACGAAATGAATGAGAGCTTCTTAGCTAAGAATACTACTTCAGCTTTGCTCTCTGTTAGTTTTATTTTTTCCCGTTAATGTCTCTTCTGCCTGTTATAGAGGCTGGGATTTTGACATTAATTTCAGAGCGCTGATTCTCATTGAAAAAGGTTACAACTTGAACACAACAAATTATGGAATGACGAGCCTTCAAATATGTCTCTCAATCTGGTACTAAATTTGTTTTACGAGTTTGGCTTGAACAATCTATAGACTCCTATAAACCTAAAACCAACTCAGTTCAATAAAAATGGCTCCACAAATGCGCTTTAACAACTCGGAATCGTGTATTCGGCGAAGCAAATGGAAATCGTAGCAATAACAACAACAAAAATAAAAACTGTAATCGCATACATCAAATATTGTAAATAACATCAGTCATCTGTGGCGGCAACGACGTGTCAGTTGACAACGGCTGCGGCAAGCAACACACCCGGCAGCGCTTACAGTATGGCAGACAGTTTTATTGCGTAACAAATCGCTCTTGATGCCGTGAATGCAGCGAAGTTGCGCTGCCGGCGGCGTTTTAACTGCATTATTAACGCAGCGCGTGTGCATTTGCCACACAAATAAATAACTGTGTATTTGTTTGTGTATGTGAGTTGAGGAAGCGCTTGTTTAGCTTCTTGAAATGTTAAGGGATTAGCTGGAAATCCTTTGGATTTGCATTAGGTATGCATATAACGGTACTTTAATATGGTGTTGAAATTTATAAATATACATATCGCTAGCTGCTTATATATGCTGAGCTCGAGGATTATTGGACATATTATGTGCTGCAAGTGTTCTTCCAGAGTGTCTGGGAGTTCTAATTTATGTATATGTACGTTTAGAAAAATTAATTTCTCTGCTCAAGATATACGGTCTTTAAGAATTTTGGAGAATAAAAAACAGCATTTCTTCGACCAATCGACTTCGTTTAGCGCAACAAGTAGGGAACTACTGACCTTAGTAACCAATTATTTCTCCGTTGAATCATAAGATAAGAAAATACTAGTCCAAAAAGCTTAAAAAGCAAATGTCTCTTTCAATAAGAAAAACATTGTCTACATTTTGGCCTGACACGAAAAAATTTTTTCTCCGCTCCGAAATGTAGGCAACGTTTTTTTTTTATTTACCAGCAAATAACTATGTCACATGAAAATTCTAAGGGAAACACGTTAAAAAAGCGCATTTTCTAGAACAATTGACTTCGTTTGGCCCTATACCTAGGGAACTACTGACTTTAGTAGCTAATTTTTTCTCCGCTAAATCATAAGTTATTAAAATATAAGTCTAAGTAACTTAAAAGAGCAAACTATTTTTTTTTCAATCAGTAAATCGTTGCCTTCATGCTGGCCTAACACGAATAACTTTCTTCTTTGCTCCCAAATGTAGGCAACGTTATTTCTCCATGTCACTTAACATTTCCAAGAAAAACAAGTTAAAAACACATCGTAAGTATAAAAGTGCGCGCTGCATACATTTAAGAATAAGTGAATTTCTAATCATTTCCTCTTTGGTAAATACAGCTGTGGTCCAGTTCCACTTTTGTCTTCTTACACATTTCTGCGTCTTACTGGATTAGGAAGGCATTTTTATATGTGTGTCTGACATTTTTTCTTATCAAGAGTTTGTTAAAAATGCTTTTCTTACAAAATCGCCACTATGCATTATCATAAAGAAAGTCCATTTATGGTTATTGCCGAATACTACTTTACATTGTACAAGTTTGTGTGATACGCAGGTGAGCAAGTTGGCTGAGAATTATACAAAAAACTTCGGTTTTTATGCTGTACAACTTTTTGCATAAAAAAGTAGCTTAAAGTTACAGCAACAATTTTCCTTAACCGAAGCTTCGTCTGTTGGTTTTTCCCAAAAAAAAAAAAATTATTAATATTTTGCAGTTTCTTCATAAAAAATTATGTTAGCATTCTTCATCAAAAGCCATTCGCCTCATTATTCAGTTGTCTACTATTATACCTTCTTTTCTTTTTGCATACTTTTTATTCTCATCTCTTTTCTTCTTTTATATTCATTTCATCTTAAGAGCTTAACGCTTTAAGTTGCAATTACAGTTTATTTTTAATGACTGGCACACAAAAAATCGGCAAAAAATACACAGATATACTCTTTTGAAGACACAGACTAGTGCTATAAAACCACCTTCTCATTCACCCACGGTTTTGCCACTTTTGTCGTAAGGTTCAGTAATGTCAAAACTTAGCGCAAAAAGTACAAGTACAACTCCATTTCATAAAAAGAAAATAAAAAGAAATATTGCCACGAAAATGAATGCGAAAGTTTTATCAGCTATTAAAGCGGAAAATTATACACATTTATAGTGGCAGCGCACTTTTTATAAATTTTCTGCTTTTAGCACGGGTGTGTAAAAAAAAATCTCGTAAAATAAATATTTTCATAAAATATGTTAAAAAAACGTTATGTTTGCATTTTTTATTTCAATTTTAAATGGCTTACGGCTGCCACCTTTACGGCGATTTATTTGCATTTGGAGTATGCTACAGTCAGCATGGCGATATAGTATAGTGCAGTTTTCATGAACCTATGGAGAATTGGTAGTTAGCACGAACGAAATATAAAATTTTTATGTGCGTAACGAATTGTTTACAACTTTGCGCGACATTGGAATAAGTATAGTACTGTTTTGGTTTTGCATTCTAGTGTCAGGTAATATTCCGTAAGATTATTATAATATATTTATCATTTAGTCTATAGACGTCAAAGAGTCAAATCCCATTTAGTATTCGAGTATTTGACTATGGTATGATCGATTTCTTTTTTCTTCTATGCTATTACAATTGTGGGTCGGTCTGGGACAAGAGCACAAAACTTCGCCAGTTGCGTCTCTCCTTTACAATATCAAGCCAAGTGTACAGCACATGTACGGACAGTTTGCCATGTATTTCTTGTCCAATCACGGGTATCTAGTCTTAGGAGCTTTCCGCTGGAGCATCAACTTCCATGTCAGTTTTACACTACAAGTCGCTTTGTATTCTTCGTCCACCCACGGGTCTCGAGTCCAAGAAGATTTCCGCTGGAGCATGAACTTTCAGGCGAACGACATGGCCAAACTAGCACATTCGTTAGATTTTTATTTAGATTATGATTTTTATCCATCTTCTTCGACATTCATCCCATATGCGAATGGCTCCAAAGATCTACGGAGTTTTCTCAAATACTCCAAGGCCTTTCTCGGCACGGTTCCTCATCGTTCATGTCTCGGCAAGGGCAATAGGGAATAGGAAAGCGCATAATTTTTGTTCATCCAGAAAGGGATTTGCTTCCTAGTAGCAGCTGTCGACAAGAAATATACAGCCGTTGGTGTCAGGTATAGAATACTGATAGAATTTATGCTGGTTCTGAGATATGTATATAAAGTGCTTAAGTTTTTCAAATTATAGTTGGCAACGGTGACATAGTGTTGCCTAGGAGGAATTCGTCTTTCCCTCGTTCACCACAAGACCAATCTATTTCGCTTTTTCTGGGTTGGAAAGGATGCACTGACAGCTCTGTTGTTGTACATTGAAGGTTTATGTCTACTATATTTTTTATATATTGAAAAAACGTAAAACCTCGTCTGGTATAGAACAACTTGGAGGGGTCCTTCACAATTCTGAAAGAAATAATTTCGACGGATTTGAAAACCGAGAGCGACCAGCAGTGACTGAAAGATTTTAGATCCAATCTCTTTACTAAATTAGCAAATTCTCTTAACGGCACAACACAAACGAAAAAATTTGAGTATTAGTAAAATAACTGTACAATAAACTGATGTGAAACAACAAAATTATTTTCAAAGAAAAGCGGAAAATTGCCCATAACAAAAATATTTTAAGCCAATGAGCAATGCAAAAGGCACAAAAAGCACATTAATACTAAAAAAGCGAATTGAGCGAGTGTAGTAACAAAAAATTTGAGAATCCTCAAAAATTAACTATCCACACTAAACGCCGGCGAGTGTGGAAATATGAGTGCATTTGAAACACTTTTTCCGACGCATCAGCTGTGGCGCTGCGCAAACTTCAGGCACTAAAACAATTGCTTATTGTTGTAGTTTTTAACACATTTCTGTGCGATACGCGCGTGTATGTATTTTTTGTTTTCATTATTTGCAATAAAAAGAAACTTGTTGTTGTTAATAACTGCAAACACAAACGCTGCGCGCTCCATTGCCGCCTGACATTTAAGTAATTTTCATAAATTGCATTCGCGGCTATTAATGTTGAGTGCAAACAATTTTCACACTGGTGAGAAAACAAAATTTTTTAAATGTTTTTAAACGGCAGAGAAAAAAATTTAATAACAACAGGGGCTCTTTTATATGAATAATATTTTTTTGAGTGTTTCGTCGGGATTTTTGCAGCAGTGTTTTAAAAGGCATTAAGTTTGACTTAAAAGCTTTTGAGAATAAATTTGAAATTTAATTATTTAAGGTTTTTATGGAGCTTTAAGCTTATGTTCTACGAAAAGATGCGGCAACTAGCAGAAGGTTTCAAGACCGGGGCATACTCTTCTAGATCTTGCAGAAGTAATCTAGTGATTGATGCCCAGAGCATACTGAAATACTTCTCCAAACTGCTTAGACCTGGAAAATCAACAACTGACCAAGTATTCAACAGGCATCAAATCTTGGAAAATATACGTAAAAAGGAGATCGACACACACCACATGTTCGTCGATTTCAAAGCTGCTTTTGGCAGCACGAAAAATCATGCAAACAGTCATTACACTCGCACACAAAAATTTCAAATCGTTTTCCACCTCAGCTACCCAATGTCTTTCAGGTTTCCTGTGATGAATTCTACAATGTCCCGAGCTGTTCAAAGATCTTTAGTTTCCCTGTGATGAAATCTACGATGTCTCTTAGTTCCCTCTTGTCCCAAATACTACCCCAAAGTACCTTTGTGATATGCTCTGTATTGCTATGTGTTAGAGTCTATAAGTCCTTGGCATAATTAAATTAATTATTGTATAACATGTTTGAGAATTGAAAGCTACCAAAAATCGATGAAAAAAATGTCAAATATTTGATAATACTGCTGGTATTGTAGGCTTAGATATGAAAAACAAGCTCTTTTCTAGATTACAATTTCTAAAATCTGGTGGTAGGTTCTTATGTAACAATAAGAAAAAACTTTAACTTCAGTTGCACTGAAGCTGGGTGTTAAAGCTTGATAGAAAAGGCTCTTTAAAAAGTCCTAATTTTTTCGCTTAGCTTGTATGGTAGCTTTGTGCTATAGCAGTCCGATCTGAATAATTTTTTGAAGATCTTATTATTGCCTTAGGGAGTAAGCAATGGCAAATTTCTGGAAAATTACTCGACAAAAGAAAAACCTTTCCATAAAAGCCCTTGATTCCGATCGTGCAATCTCTGTAAACTTAAACTTAAAGCTCGACACAAATTATTAATAACATGCCTGCTGAGATAATTGTAATGCTCTGCTCTGCTCTGCTTAACCCTTGAGACAACCACAAAACGAGCGCACCGTATCAAAGCTAACAATATTACAATTATACCGGCATTTTTATTCTAAGCAAAATGGCTTTCAAGAGCAAAATCAAAACCATTTGAAAATAAATTCAATAAATAAGCATTGTAAATGGCACTTTAGGTCAATTTAGGGCAGTTGCCAGGCATTAGAAGTTAAGCCCAAAACAGCTAATATTATATAACAATATCTTCTTCAGTACCACTTTTTGGTAACTCACGCGATTTATTGATTATGTGGCTTTACGTAAATATGACAATAATCGGTAATTTTGCAAGTGAGTAGCTCTGCAGTGCGGTTATGAAGGCGATATAAAAAATTCGCTAAAAGAAAAATAGAAATTGAGATTTTAACGAGCTGTTGGAGGGAGTGCTCTCAACCAACTTTATGTACCGACTGGAGTAAAGCACGAGGTAAGCACCTACGCGCGCATTTTCTTTCGTGAACTACCTGTGGTGGTAGCTGCCACAGCTGGACTCGCGCTAAGCGCTGTGCAGTGAGGTGAAAATGCGCATAGTCGCTAACAGGTCGACCACCAGGTGATCCAGCCCATGAATCGCTTCATTGTTGCGTGTCATTGCTTATTAATGTTGTAATTCAGAGTTAATCCAATGGTAGATGCAGATGAGCAATTTCAAATTATGATTATTATTATTATTATGAAGCGCAACAAAATATGATAGTAACGAGCAGCTTGTACGAAGCAAGGGGGAGAGCAAAAACTTGAAAAATGCGTAAGGCAGAGAAAAAAATATTAAATTGTGTGTAAGACAACAACAGGTCACTTTGCTGAAAGATTTTAACCTAAATAGGAGTCAGCAGAATGCGGCAGAAGATAAACTCAACAGATAGGCAGGCAACAACAGTGTACAACTTAGAGCAGCGTGTTTACGACTTACCTGCAATAATAGCAGCTGCCGGCAGTAAGGAGCAGAACCGTGATGGCTAAGTGCTGAATGGTTGATTCATTTGCGAGTAAGCTGAAAAATATTTAGAAAATTTATTAACAGTGAAATATATATACATATATTTCCGAGGAAGTAGGGAAATTGGATAAATTTGAAGAAGCTTAAAGAATTTTGTAAATATACAGTGCTGGGCATAAAAATCCGTTTATAAGAAAATTTGAATTAAGGGCAAAAATATACATTAAGACAAAAAAGCACTCGACAATTGCAATTAAATTTCAAGAAGGAGGGAAGGATTCACTGTAAGAGCTGAAGGCCAACCCAAAGAGTGCTTGTTAAAAGTGTTTCGCGGACTGAAAAGATCATTCAGTTTACTGACTTCCGTTCTGTTTTAGTAGGCATTCACAGCTGAACTGTTTGCCAGACTTTCGAATGGTATTCAGATCCAAAAATATTAAACGTGGATTCATCCACCTGTCCTTCTCCACACGGATGGTATCCAGATCCAAATACAAGTATATTAAACTTGAATTCATTCGTCTGACCTTCTCCATACTGATGATATCCAGATCCAAAAATATTAAACTTGCAAGTATTCGAAAACATAATGGTCTACCACATACCGCTGTTCGCCATTCGTTGGTTCTAAAAATGCTTTTTGCAGAAGGTCGGTCGTTAAATCCTACCTCTCTGCCAAAATAATACCACTAGTAGTTAAAAGCCTGTTTAATATGAGAGCAGAGAGAGAACTGACTGATATGGGAAATAGAACTACAATCGTTCTTACTGCGCCTATCGCCATTAAATGTTAGAGAGTAGCCAATCGAACAAACACTTGGTCTAACTTTCATGAAACCACAAGAATATTATATTGTTGAATTTTAATGAATCACGACTTATTTTGATTGGAACAAAATGTACCCTCGACAATTTAGATGATTAATACCTCTACGTAATACCCGATCTGACAAAACTCTATTAAGCTCCACTTCTATGCAAACTTTCCAATATCTCAGCATATTTACCACACTTACATACCTATAAAAGAGTAGAAAATTGAGGCTTTGCACCGCGACTATTGTGCGCTAAGAGTAAAAAGGTATGCCTTATGAAAGTAGGCGCGAGGAATTACGACTCTAATGAAAATTTATGAGGCAAACGAGCCTACAACCACACGAAATGAGAACAAAAAGCGTGGAATCTTTGCTCCTCCACTAGGCAAGAAAGTACAAGAGCTAGTAAGGGTTTTCCAGCTCTCTGCACACACATTTACAGTTACATTTATGTACAGTAAAGGTATGTTTGCGGTTCATCTATATGTAAATAGCGTTAAGTTTTTGCCTCGCTTTGCTGCAACTGAAGTAGAAATAATGGTCAATTGTGCGCAAAAAATGCGGCAATGAAGATTAAAAATTCGTAACTCCAGCGGAACAAAGCAACTGCAAAGCATAGACTAAAAGCGAAGCAAATAATAAAAGAGACTACAACAAAATGCGGCAATAATAGTCCAGGCAGGTATAAACTTTGGCTGGTAGTTGCAAAAGACCGACAAATCAACACTTGTTGGGCTGCTATGGCTACTGGGCGAAAGTATACGTGCATACAGGGTGCGTGGTTGTGGTTAAGAAATGGCAAAGTCATTCTATCTTATTGTGGTCTAGCTTTGAGAAGAATTGGACTGTTAAGGATAGCCTTTTGTTAGGTCGAAAAATCTCTAATAGTTGGACTGTAAGTCTGCTAAGCTTAAGCCTCCACAAATCTGCTGAAGTGTTCTATTTCTATTGCCTTTTTTTCTCCTAATTGTCTGAAGGTGTGGGATTTACAGTATTTTTACTTCGAACTCGCAAAGGTCAAGCAGTCAAGAATGATACGCTTGGATAAGTTCACCTCAGTTTCATCCAATTTATACAACAATAACTTTACGAGGAATAGGCTTCAGTAAGTTAATTTTTAGGTTACGTTCAACACATTTTCAAGTTATTGGGTTCCGTGAGAAAATATTCAGATATGAATATATCTTTCATTAATTCCAATTCGGTCAATAGATAAAATTAAGTAAAGTTATGTTGAATGAAGAAGTTTTGAGGTTAGGTGGGTTATAGAAAATTAAGTTTGGTTCGACAATGTGTGGTAATTTTGAAGGTCTTATACGAAACTAAGCGCTAGAGCATTAACTGGTATAATTTCGACCAAATTTTTGAAATATTTGAATATTTCTAAAAAATTTTATGAAACCAAACGCTTGTTCTTTTACATGCCTAACCTTAAATTTTTCCATTCTCCGACAAAAAAATACCGTTGCGTTCAAGTACTAATGAAGCTTTACCGACTGACTGGCGAAGCTGACTTACACGAGTATACTAAGAGTATCATGACTGCTGGCTAAACGTAGGGATTGACTGAGTCTACAGCAATCCGATTGCCCGCTTTGCCGACCAACTCGCTGCTTCACTGGCTGATTGGCTGGTCAGCTGGCTGACTAACTAACGGCAGGCACAAAGCCTTACTGCCGCTCTCCGGCTCATTGGCTGGCTGAGTGAGCAGCAGCAAGCCGAGCAGCGATGGTGCAAATAAATGGGCACAAGTGGAAAAATTTACAACATTTTCGAATACAAAAATAAAAAACAAAAAACAGCACAGAAAAAATAAAAAAAAGTAAAAATGAAATAAATAATTTACAAAAGTTGTTGCTAAAACTTTTATTCATGCAACTTCAATTGAAGCATATAGCTGTATATATGTATGTATATATATACGGTATATCTGAAAAAAATAAAAAAAACATGCTAAAAAATGTAAATCGAAATTTAAATTAAATGGGAAAAAAATATTCGCACATTCTGCAACAACCACACAAATACTGCCGAAAATGCCGCGCCAACGTTTTCTCGTTGATTATTTTAGTGGCTGCGGTGCTCATAGCTGGGCGGCTAATATAAAAGAAATTTCAAGTAGCGCATATAAATCAAAAAATGTAGGTCATTTATTAGAAACTCACTTTTGCAATAAAATTGAGATAAAAAAACGACGATGGAAACGAGAAATATTGAAAGTTGCACGCACTTGCTTTGCGGTTTTCGTTGAGGGTGAGTGAGATTTGCGGCAATTTTATTTCTATTTTATTTTTTCAAATATATTCATGCTTTATTTGCTGTTGAGTAGTTGGAACTATGGTTTGAGAGCAAAAAGTGAGAGTAAATTTGAAAAGTTGTTAATTTTTAGTAGTTTGTCATTTTCTAATTCTGCTGTGAGTAGTTTGTTAAGTAGGACAAATTGAAAAGCGGACGATTAGTGCTAGGAAAGGTAAGAAGAAAAAAAAGTACTGAGAAATAATACAAATAGAGTAATAGTATTTAAGCCAGTAGCGGCTCTGCGGGAGGGGTTTTTGGGGGTCAAAGCCCTCCGAAACGCGAAGATCTTAATTCAAATGCAGAAGAACTCATGAAGTAACAGCAACATAAAAAATGTATAGGAAGTAAAATACGATTGCGACCCCGGTTTCTACCTCCATTACAAATTTTTGGAACCACCATTGTTTTAATATTTTTAATCTAAATTATGGTTACTCGGAGCTCGGAGGCTGAGTTGATGTTTATTTGAAGGCTTTACGAATCCTTGAAGTAGTTAATATTTTACTGTGGAATGAACTTGCTGCACAAAATCAACTTAAGAAATCGGTTATAAATTTAATTTCAACTTTTTTATATATGGTTTGTTGAATGATGGGAAAGCGTGAGTGCCAGACCGAAGCCGTCGGTGTATGGGCGATATAAGGCCCATTGTGCTCACGGGTGGTAACCAAATTAAGCCTGTTTAGCAAATCTGTAGAATGGATAAAACCCGGATTCTTTTTAAAACAATTTGGAGGCGAGCAATGCGTCCCATAACATAATAAAGGCTGAGCTTTCGCATGGATAATGTTACAGTGTCACATTATCAGCTCGCCGTAAGATTTGTCTCATACATCATTTGTGTATGTATTGGCCGAATGTCAAGCTTAGGTTCCAGAAGCTTAGCTGACGTAGCTTTCATTGCGCCCGTAATTCCCAATTTCGATCCAAACCTATAGTATTATATTTGGCTTTACTGCTTGGTCTTGTCTACATAAAATAACAGATTATACTGGTCCTTGGCTGAACTTTGTATTACTTTATAGAAGTGTTCTTTCATAATTACTCTCTCGGCATTCGAGAGAAAATACTTCAACCACTATTGTGTAAACTGCCAGATCTCCTACATGAAATAGGAAACTCCCGAGCATACTATGCTAGAGTGCACATGAAGTATCAAAGCCCTTGGCTTTGTAATCGAATAGGGGTCACAAAGCCTCAATAGAACCCAGCAGTGTGCTGGAATTACAGCGTACTGGTGCTATGTGGTTCGTTTTGTCGAAAGGGGGGAGTGGCGTAACAGACCATAGATCGCGGTGTAACCTCAACTTATTTCTATTCAATTTAGGCTGAAGCTATCCTAGAGTAGTATAGCCTCAGTGAGCTCCCATCTGAATTTTGAATTTAAATCCGTATTTGGGTGGTTAACCTCAAAAACGACTTAAATGACTTTTTTAGGTATAATATACTTGTACATATGTAAGGTTATCAATGGGAAAATAGTTTTTAAGGAGGAACAGGTCGTAAATTGAGAGGAAATGAAAGTAGGAATTGAGAAATTTTAGAATATGTTGAACTTAGTTACTCTCTATTCTTTCTTACTCTCTACAAAATTTTTGAAAACAAAAATAAGTTTAAAGCTCCAGACATAACCTCAAAAGGTACTATAGCAGCTTTGTAAAATTGTATGAAGGAATATAATGTAATTACTAAAAGCAATTTCTGTCTCTGAAGAAAGGCATATGATTCTCCAACTACAATGGTAACGCTATAAGAAAAGAAGGATTCAAAATAACCAAAAAAAGTGGCTCCACCAAATTATTATATTGTCCATCATAAAAATTCGAAAATATTATTTATTTTTAAACGCTTAACTGCGGAACACGTTCGGCAAGTGTATTGCCTATGCTCAGGTACTTTTATTGTCATTTATACTCGTATGTCTATATCGCAGCACATCCGCAGTTAAATTGACATTTCATGTAAATTGCATGGACTAGTCTAGACTCGATTTTTTAAATAATATATTTAAATGGCGGCAAATGCACAGCACGTTACCGGAAACACATTTAAAGCCGCCGTTACTGCCAAGTGTAAAAGCGCTTGTATACGGGCATATAAAAGTTTAAACAATGGCATAAGCCCGCAGACGCTTTGGAAATATCTAAATTGCAATCAATGCAAGAAAATAAAGAAGTAAAGAGTGAAAAGTGTACAGATAAAATAAATGTAAAATAAATAAACTAAGAGCTAGCGGGGAGTATACAATATGAGAATAAACGCTAAAAAATAGAAAAAAAAAACTGTACGAAAGCTGCTGCTACTACCCTTTCTGTTTTATATTTGCACATATCCAAACTGAAAGATAAATGGAGAAAAGCGCTGAATATACATATATGTATATACATATATATGAAAATATATCTGAATATTATACTAAATACATAAAGCAAAGTGTTAAAAAATATTATTCGGCGCTTAAAATCACATGTTTCTTTTTATAAAACGAAAATATTTGTTAAAAAGGAATCAAAGCATTTATACTTTGAAACATTTTTCTCTTTATAAATAACTGTTACTCTTTTTTGACACAGTGATAACGCTTTTTATTGTTTAAAACAAAATGAAACAAACAAATTTTTATAGAGTAAAAATCATTGCTTATTTATTAGCGCACATAAATAAATAGTACAGCATATCAGCAGCAAATAAAAAATCATTTAGGCGGTAGCGCTGTAACAGAGAACTGTTGTAAAAAAGCGATATTTAGAGGAAAGTAAATTAAGTTAAGTTAAGTTAAGTTAAGTTAAGTTAAGTCAAGCTAAGTCAAGTCAAGTCAAGTCAAGTTAAGTTAAGTTAAGTTAAGTTAAGTTAAGTTAAGTTAAGTTAAGTTAAGTTAAGTTAAGTTAAGTTAAGTGAAATAGAATTAACTTAAATTAAATTAAATTAAATTAGTTTTTAATTGAATTAAAAGAAAATATAATAAAAAATGTAAAAAAAATAAAATCGGAAATAATAATCGATAAAAATAAAGTATTTATATACATACGTAAACGAAAATTTCATTTAAAATTTATTATGTATAGATTGCTCTGTCATTGAAATGTCAGTAAAAAAGATTTGGTGGCAGTATTCGTCGAAAATATATTCTCTATCAATAATATTGGTAACGCACGCTACAACCACTTCAACGTAAGCAACCACAGAATCCTCGAATGCCCACTTTCGCTACCATTTTTTGCAAGCACAATGATCGACATTCGTTTTTGCAAGTTCTGGCCATCGCATGACAGCTGTCACAATTCGGCGCAGTGCCAACGATTGACTCCACTTACGTAGCTGTGCCTTTGTGTGCGTATAAACGTGTTGTCGCACACAAACTAAATGAGTTATTGCAATGTAAATCTTATTTTATTTTATATGTTATATTTTTTACTGTTACGCAGCGCTTATGCCATGTGTTGGAACATTTTTTAATTAATTTTTAACACTGGGGTATAGTTTTTTTTCAGGCATGTATTTCGTGCACTTGTATTTTTGATAAGAGCGCGCAGTTTTTGTGAGGTACAGTTTTTAATTCATGACTTCATATAATATTTTGTGTGTTTCCTTTCTCTGTGCAATCAGAAATTGTGACGTTATCTTTGCGCTAGCGGGTGAGTAATCAGCTGACCAATCAGTGTACCGTTTTTATTCTCTCTGATTACAAATGTAGTGTGGCGTGTGGCTGTATGATAGTATTGGTGCACCTAAATTTAGGTCAGTATATGCGCTTATTTATTACGAAATTTATAGTTTGGTAAAATTGATGTTTGATTATAAATACAATTTGTTTTTCGCCACCAAAAATACTTTTTAAGGATTTCCGTAATTATTTCTTATAAAAGTCTTTTCAGCGGGCGTGTTCGGTAGAGAAAACAATAACTAGTCAAGTCATAAATAGGCCTGGTTTCCCCTAATATAATTTAAAAGGTAATATGAGCTATCAAAGCTCCTAAATGTAGGCAACAGACATCTGACTGTTTGACACAAAAACTTAGCATACCTTTAGAGTGACTACAGAATGTACATATGTGATGTCAATAATATTTATATCGGTACTAGAGCTCTTAAATGTAGACAATATGTATCATAATTTCTAGCCGATTCACTAGAAAACGTGGCTCCTAAATGTGGGCAAAATATATACTACTGTTTGACAGAAAAAGTTGCATACGTTTAGAATGACTTTAGAATGCAATATATAAACGTCAAGGCTCCTAATCATAGGCAACATATGTATATCAGCATTTTTAACCGCACAAACTTGGGAAAATTGTGCAAACTTGTCTAACGTGGCCGTTCTCAAGCATATGAAATATCTTTGATTAATTTTGAAGCTTGACACATGGGTTTCTCATATTCTTACAGAACGAAATTTGATCCGTCGCATTAACGACTGAGATTTGCTTAACAGATGTCAAAGTTGTGATCCAATTCTAAAGGCGACAAAATGTGATTTTTTTAAATGAGTATAAATCATTATCTAAAAAGGAAGAAACCGCTTCGAAGGCCGATAGTCAAAAAAAAAAAAAAGTTATGTTGCTTTTTGTTTGAGTTCCAATGGTTTCGTTTATTTTAAGCTTTTGTCAGACAATAACACGATTGTTTCCGAACTGTATTGTGATCAAGAGGCCAGATTTAATCAATATTGTTTTGTCTCACCAAATTAATAGGAGAACTCAAAGATGTTAGATGACTTGCCGAAAGCTTTTGATGCTTGAATAGGATGTGCTACCACAACTACCATCATCTATAGACTTGGCACCTTCGGAATAGTAGGTGTTCCAATCTCTGCAAAATTGTTTTGGATGGGAGAACCTGCATCTCAAATCTGAACCTCAGAAACCACTTGTACCAGTTTTTTGCCTGCAAGGATCAAACAAGCTTTGAAGAAATCTCTTGCCCGACAGATGACAAAAGCTATTGGGGAAATTCGAGATTATATAAATTTATAAAATATTTTACTCTATAGAAAAATGGGGTTGAAAATGCACTAAAAAATGAAATTACTTAGCGAACGACTTTAAATACTTTATTATTCTTTTTTTATTTAAGTAATAATCAAAACCTGTTTCTGAGTACGCGGAAAGGTTTACTTAAAGTATATATTTTGCTATCCAGTTTTTGTTCTGCGAAAAAATTTGATGAGTTGAAGACCTTGAATGTTATTTAAGGTTATGAAAAATTTGAATATGTTAAGAAATTTTAGTTGATGTCATCAATTCATAGGCATTTTTATATACACATATATATTGATGTCACACTATGTTCATAGTTATTATTAATATTTTCCTCTAACGAAATTAAAAATAAATTATTTATAAATGATTTTAAAATTAAATTACATTTTCATATCAAAAACAAAAAAAAAAGTAATTGGACACTAAAATTCTAGCTCTCTCTGATAAAATTTCCAATTAAATGCATTGATTTCACAGCCAACTTCACTTTTTAAGCATAGAAACGCATTAAAAATCTAAAGTGATATATGTGAATTTACGCACGACTGATTTTCCATTAAAAATACCCATGAATTTAAACAGTGACGAGCATTCAAATGCCGTAAAATAATTGTATGAAATTGACAAGCATTTCCATAAATCCAATTGTGCTGCTGTGCTGTAAACTAAACTATTTATTTAACAAATCCACTAAATGCCTGGTTTTGTTAAGACGAGTACATGGCGTATACGTAACATTTAATAAATTATAAATGATGCACGTGAACACGTAACGTGTGATTGCCAGCGGCATAATGATCACAGTTTAGCAGAAAAAAGAGAAAGGGTATGCAAAGCACAACAATTTGGTGTAAAAATCACAACAACAACTAAATTGAGCGGTGAAAACATGGCTTTGCATTAGCAGCAAAATTTTTAGCAAATCTATTTGCCATTTGAATTTTATGGGTTTGAGTGTGTCAGCGCATTAAATTTATACAACAATACTTATACACATATATATGTATATACATACAGTGTGCGACAAAACTAAAGCACGGAATCTACCTTGTCGGTATTTAACTGGATAAAATCATAAATTAGGCATTACGTGATGTTTTATTGATTTGTATTATTAGTTCATGTATTCTTCTTTTAAAATTAGTAAAAATTAAACAAATTAACTTATTAAAAAAATATATAAAATGCCATATATGAAAAACTCCAAAAATTTGGTGCGACAAAACAAAAGCACGAAATGGTTTTATGATTGAAAAATTTATGTCTTTCAATATTTGGTTGCGTATCCCTTATTTTTCAATACAGTTGCACATCGGCTAGGCATGGATTCAATTAATTTATTTGATGTGTCCCAGGAAATGCTTTTCCATGCTACCTTCACTTGAATGTATAAAACGGCCTTATTTTTACAATTCTCAAGTCTGATTTTTCGATCTACAATTTACCATTGGTTCTCTATGGGATTGAGATCAGATGATTGTGCGAGTCGCTTCAAAACCTCATTCCTGTTATCAACAAACCACTGTTTTACACAAATAGCAGTGTGTTTCTGGTCGTTGTCATGTTGATAACTCCATTTTAAAGCCATTTCTTCTGCAACATGTGGCAGCATTAATATTCTGAGAAATATTTTTATGCTTATATTTGTCCATTATACTGTTTATATGATGAATTTATCCTATTGCATTCCCTGGAAAACAACCCCACACTAGTACATTATCTCCACCATGTTTCACCGCGCTTGTTTTATAACGTTGATTTAGGCGTTGTCCCTTCGGTCTGCCTACCAGCTTCAGCCCATCTCAATCTTTGATATTAAACTTCGATTCGCCAGAAAAAAGTACAGTTTGCCATTTGGTAATCGCTCAATTTATGTGCATCCTCACAAATTCTAATCACGCCAGCCTGTTCTTTAAATAAATAATACGGCTTTTTTGCAATAACTTGCTACAGGTAGCATGAAAATTCCCCATCGACAGCTCGACGTTGTATGGATCTCTGTAATATATTTAACCGTAATTGTCTTACAATAGATATTGCCGATATAAAAGGGTAATTTTTTATTGCCCGAATGACTCCCTTATCCTCTCGTTCGGTTGCTCTCCACAGCCGTCTACCTCTATGCGCTGTAACCAAAGAGCTTGATTTGCCAAATCAGCTAAATGTTCGGGAAACTTTAGGATGATTTATTCGAAACTTTTTTGCAATAGTCATAACCGATTCTCTTTTCTTAAAATCCTTAACAAATTTTTTTCTAAAATGAACAGAATACTTATTTCGAACCATTGAAATATCTTTCTCTTTAACATACAACCAACCGTACTGAATGACGAACTGCAACTGAATATGCATTAATATTTTTCTAATTAGGTAATAACTACACATATCCAACATTTTTGATCATTAAAAACAGTTTGACAAACAATTAATGTGCAATTAATGCAAATTCTTAGTTATGTGCTTTTGTTTTGTCGCACCAGATTTTTGGAGTTCTTCATATATTTAATTTTATATAATATTTTAGTAAGTTAATTTGTTTAATTTTTACTAATTTTAAAAGAAGAATACATGAACTAATAATACAAATCAATAAAACATCACGTAATGCCTACTTTATGATTTTATCCAGTTAAATACCGACAAGGTAGATTCCGTGCTTTAGTTTTGTCGCACACTGTATATTGTGGCATTTGCTTCGCCAGCTTTTGTCATGCGCCTAATTCGTGTAATAGTAGCTTCATTGCATTGCTTTTTAGCGCCGTTGTGGTTGTAATTGCTGTTGTAGCTACGTCAGCCTCAATGACAATGTGAATATTTAAAAGGGTTCATAAATAAATAAATGTATGCGCTTATTTTATTTATTCATACACATGCATTTGCATAATTTATTTAATGTTACACATTTGGGCAGTTTGTAGCGTGTAGTGATGGCATTAGCTGTTGGTAAATGAAATCACATCGAATGTACTGTCGTATACCCAGTGCACACAATTTGTGGGAGAGTCTTTTCTGACGAAACAATAACTAGAGAGAAGTGCGCAGTTTTTCTTATAGTAAAATAGATATTATTTTTCTGATATTCGGGTAGATTGCCTGGTATATTTTCGATATAGAACCGCTATTTTTGGTATTTTCGGAGCACGGGAGTGATTTTAGTTTGAAGAAGTTTAATTTCTTTGTTGTATGTATTCGAAAATAGCAGAGCATATTATTGGTTTAGCTGGCTACAAGTGATGGAAGATTATATTTCTTACATTTTATATTTTTTTCTGGCTAACCGTTACTTTAACCTATAACTCTGCCGATGGTGGTCAGGTACTGAACCATATGAACTATTGTGACAAAAACTACATACAAAGTATGATCTTGACTCGATATATCAGACTTATAATTGGATATCCAATACATTGAAAGGTCTGCTGAGATATATCTGGATCATGATTTTAGGCATTGGAGTTAGTTGGTAGTTGGTTATCACTATCTTAATCATAGTTTATTAATGAACTCGAGTTAAGCTGATATTGTGACCGAGTAATGGAAACCAAAGCGGAACTAAACACGTGGTTTTTCCAGTAGAGAAGATTGGACGAATGGTTTCGTGATCGACACTCGGTTAAATCAACATACTATATTCACTAACGAATCAAAAGTTGAAACAGGAACAGGAGCTGGCTTCATCAGTGTACTCGACCATATAGGAATAGAAGGAAATGAAATAGCAGACGAGTTAGCTCGTTCGAAACCAGAAAGATGCATAATTCTCTCAAGCAAGGAGTTCTTTCTCTTCACTGGCGTAGACAGCCAAATAAGACTTAAATTGGATACCATCCGGGAGCATAGTGGACCCAATAGTAGCCTAAGCCTGGCCGCCTTCGGTCCTGAATAGATGAGGATTGCACCGCGACCTAAGGACCACTGTGCCCCTAAGATGTAGATCGTTGGGTGAGTCCTAAAACCTCGCTTGACTTAGCCGTTCGCAGCTTACCGAGCCACTTTTAGCCGATCACTTCGATTCCACATTGGGTGCAAGCTACTTTCAGCTAAACAAATGTCGAGCACAAACTCGCCATATTTCCACGAGTACCACTGTGGCACGTGCTCGGCAAAATAAAATCCGTTGCTGCGGCCGCTGCTGTTGATGGACTTTAGTTGCTGCATAAATACATGACGGCCAAAGCAAAGCCATATATGTAGTTGTTGTTGCTTATTTTTTATTTTTGCTGCACGGCGTGGCAAGTGCTGATGTGCAACGTGCGCAAATACACACAAATATTTCTGTGTGTTGTTTATGTAATGCATGCCACACATGTGTGTGTGTACGTGCGCTGCCTTTCGACTGCTTTAACCGGCGATGCGTGTATCCATTGCATTGAAACGACCATGAAATGGTTGAATCGGTATAAAAGTTAAATTATGACCATGATTTTAATGAAAGTGCAGCTAATGCAATTGCAAAACACAAACACAGCCACACACAGTCACATCACATGCAGGCGGCGCAAAAGCGCTCAACTCGAAGCCACGCAGACGGCGCTATTTTTAAGCGCGCGTGTATTGGTATTGGTGCACGTGAAAAATGGTAATGCAATTACAAATGCATTCAAATTTATAATGTTGGCTAATTTAACATTTATTTGCCGCGCGGCAATTGTAAATTAACACGTGTGGCATGTACGCACTTAAATATTATGTGCAATCGTATAATAACTTGCCACATGCAAGCGCACAGCTGCAATTGCGCACAACGCGACAGACATGCCTCACTTTAGTAGTGCGTATGTGTGTGTTTGTGACCACTGGTGGCAAGCATTTTGTTTGGCTAGTTGTGTGCTTGCATGTTGCATAATACCTTGTCGCTGACGCCGCTTATTTAAAGCCACACAGATTTGCATAATTTAAATGCCACGGCAAAATTATTTTCAAAATTAAAGTAGCCTTTCCAATTTGCAGTTAATTACTGTGTGTTGTACGCATTTGGTGCAAGTATGTATTTTGATTGAACAATATAAGCGGCTTTTGGGCGCAAAGGCAAATCAAGTCACAAAATTCCAAACATTTTTCGCGTTACTGTTGGCAACAGCGCCTTAAGCAGTGTTGCATAATGCGCGCTCACGCATGTTGGTCTGTGATTTATAGAAATATTTTTGCAAACACAGCAAGGTTTGAGAAGTAAGGATGCTCTATAGGCTAATGCTGAAAAAACTATGAATATCGCCATCTGGCGGAAATAAGGAAACTAGGGCTCTGAATAGTGCCATCTGGCGGATTGAAAAACATTCGCTGTCTACATAGCAACCACTGGAATTAATTAAAAAATGATTGTCGCTAAATAGTCTCTACAGTAATGAGAGGGTGGTGAAAGCGAAGATCAGTTGAAGAGATCAAGGTTCAACTACTACATGTTTATTAGGCCGGGTCGATTTGTGGGGAGGCAAAAAAATCGCCCATTGCTCTATGAAAATCATATTCTAGGGATCAAAATAAGATACTTTGCTGAACCTCTGAAACGAATTTTGATGTCCCCCAATTTGGGTCGAACTTTTGGGTAGGGGCAAATTTTGAAAAATCCCACTTTGACCCATTTAGAGTGCTCCAATCGAGTCCAAATGTATGACCGACCCCCACTAATTAATTAATTTTTAAATCGACCCGCCCTAATGTCTATGCTATTGATCAAGTTCCAGCTAATCTTGTGGAAAATTTCAAAATGAATAGCGACCACGCCAATCATGATTATGTAATACAGATGGTACAATTAAATTTGAAGGCATTATATATTAAGAAACAGTTGAAGAATATTATTTGAGGTATGTGGTTTGGGTCTCCGCTAACTAAACCACTTTTCTTCAGCGGATTTAAAGTATTTTTGCATTTGAGTTGTTTGAAAGAATATAGATAGCTGGAGCTTCATGTGTAATAAAGCAGCTAAATGCAGAAGTGTAGGAGGTACGTTTTTCTGATTTTTTATACAAAAGTTATTCGACAAATATCTACAGCTGTTGTATGAAATAGTGCGTTTTTCATGTAAAATGATCTCATACTAACCATTTCCATTATGGAATTAAAATATATTGCTTCTATATTTTAAAGAGAACTTGCCAACTGGTATATAATATGTAAGAAAAAAAGCTGTTTCGATACAAAAATGCTTTTTTATTAGACTTCTGAAGACTACATATAAATACAAGCCAGCGAGTGAAGTTTTGTCGCCTTAAAGTATGCTTTAAAAGTCTTCCACTCTATTTCTAAGAGATTTTGCCCATTGCTGTATAATTTCCAGGAAAAAAACTTACTTCATTGCATAAATACTATTTTATTAGTCTTCTGAGAACTACAAGCAAGTATTAGCCAGCAAGTGAATATTTGTCGCCTAAGGGTATGCTTTAAAAATTCATATTGAATTTCTATGTCAGAAAATAGTGACATTTCTTAGCTTTTGTAAGCACAATTGTGCCACAGAACTATTGACGACTTTAATTTTTACGCTTAGGGGCATTTCTGTCAAAACAGGATTTCTTCCAAAAAGGTACAAAAAGTTGTTGCGAGTATTTAGTGGCGCTTCGTGGGTCAATCGCGCATAAAAGCACTTCCTACATTCACTTTAAGTGACAGGCAAAAGTAAAAGAATGTGTTTCTTTTACAGAAAAAAGGTCTAAGTTATATACCCAAGGGATTAAAATAGGGACCAGTCAGACTAATGTGTTTGGAAAAAATGTCTGCAAATGCCAATAGACGCCGGAAAATTCCACTGTAGATATAAAAATGAGAAGAACAGGCATTGAATATGCACACAAACCGTAAAATCAATTTTTTTTCGACGTACGAACAAACAACAAAGTATGGTCAACAACAAAAACTACAAAGCTTAGAAAATAAAAGACTTTGGCAGCGAAAATGGTAAACAGGCGATGTAAAAGAAACCGCTTAGTGATAAAAAAACACAACCGCAGTGACGATGCTGCCAGTGACCGAATTTGGTTGCGACGCGACAAGTCAGAGTAATGGAAGCGCAACAAATCGCAAAGCATGGAAGAAGAACATCAATAGAGTAGACGAGAAAGCGGTTACAAAATCAAGTATATAATAATAATTATATATAAAATGCTTGTATTTATAATAATTTAAATAGAAAGACGGTTTTACGCCTAACTGAAGTTAAGAAAAATAACTTTGAATATAGAAAGCAAAGATATATACATAATAACACAACTAAATTTTTAATATATTTCGTATGCTGAATTCTTAAAAAAAAATTGTTTAAGTTGTTAAATTTTCGATTTTTTTTTAGAAAATTTTCGTTATAAACTGCTTTCTGAACATCTTGTATGTCAGTATATGCATGACTTCTCTTCTACTACTGTGTCATGCTGTTTGTTTTTTCAAGGCAAGAACAATAAATAAGAAAATAAATAGCGTGAATGATATTTCCCATGGCGACATTGATTTTCTGTGACCTTATTTGTTTGTTAAACTACTTTATACTGTGCTGGAGCAATGCAAATGGCTCCGCTGGGAGACGTTTCAATTACGAGACCATTTTTTAGTTGAGAAAATAGGAGCCGAAAAAACTTTGATAAACATATAAATACTAAAAGTGGGTATAACGAAAGCTTAAATTTGAATTTGAAATTTGTGAAACTTGAAATGTATTTTAATAGAATATTTATTAAATAACTAAGTAGAAATCAATGGGTTTAACTTTTCTTTGATGCGTATTTTCTGTGAAAATCTTATAATGTTTTGTCACACAAAGGGATTGAAAATTATTTTTTTCTTCTTGCAATATAATTTTCAAACACTGTGTATGCCAAAAAATTAAATGCTCTTCACAGCAAGCAAAATTCAATTAAATAGAGCAAAGCAATTAAAATGCTGCATAAAGGTTACGTATACGACCCAGCGACCCGAAGCAGCAGCTAACTTAGCGTGATATATGTATGTATTGGTAATTGATGACTACAACAAAATGTTTTTCAAAGTGTCGCCACAACAACAGCAATAACAAAAATTAAGAAAAAAGTCTTAAATGACAGCTTTAGTAGCATATTTATGGGCGCAACAAACGGAAATGACCAAAAAGACGATAGAGACCTAAATGAATGGCAAAAAAGGTTCAATTTATGTGCCGCAGGGCTTAGAAATTTATTGCTAACTGATAACAACAGCGGTCAATAGCGTACAGCACATAACATCGACATGGAAAATAAACTAGCAAATGATATTAAAAAGTCAAATCGACACGCGGGCAGCCAAATGAAGTCTAGCAACTCTCGGCGTTTAATTGAGAGCAAAAAAATAGCATAAAGGTATACATTAATTGCCCCAAGCACGTGGCCATCTTAAAGTTTTTAGATTTAGTTAATGTGATTTAGGTCAGGCGCCTGCCTGGGTACAGAATGTCAGACAGAAATGATTAATTGAGTTAGAGGAGTAAGCAAAATAGGCGCAAGGCTTATTGATTGCTAGCAGACAGCAATTACTGTAGGCATTCCATAGCAGTACATACTACATACATATATTTTTTTGGTGAGAATTTGATGAGCGCAAAGTGATTGAGTGGCATGGCAGTTTGTTCGGAAGTAAAATTCAACGTGTGAGTAGATCACCTTGTAGGCTTGCGACTGCTTGGATTGTAAGCTTAGAAAGTTAGAAACCTTTCTGAGAATTTCATTTTCAAAGCCGAGATAATGTCCTGAAAATAGTTAAAGCATTTTGTAGAGTCATGAGGGGCAAAAATTGCTCTGAAATAATCCCTAGGCTTATTTTCCTAGCAGTTTTATATCTCTACTATAATATACTCTATATGTTTGTTAGATAAGCATAAGTGACAACTTTTTTATTAATGCTTTCATCTCTTTCCTCTGCTTGAAAGTCCACCGCTCTCTTCTCTTTCTGTTTTGCTCATTTTATGAAACACATTTAAATGTTTGAAAAATGCAAATGCAATTAGCGCATTATTTACATAATAAGCTTATTAACACAAAATTATGCCACTACTCAGTAGGCAAACCTAGTGCAGCGTGGTGTTGGCAATGAAAAATTTTTCTATGTATATTCTAGGTGGTGTAGTAATGAGTTTAATTAACTGGATGGTATTGCTAGAGAGCGTGCGGATTTGGTAAGTTTCGTGGTGTGATAAAAATACCGAATGAACGTTGTAGTAAGAGACTCGAATACGAAGCATGGACACTTGAATGTTTTTCATTACTTAGATAGTTTTTCGGATTTTTTTTGGAAATTTTTGGGTAATTTTTTGAGATTTTTTGTGGTATTTTTTTTGCGAATTTTTTGGGACTTTTTTTGTCCGATTTTTTTTGGGACATTTTTCTGCGTAATATTTTTGGAATTTTTCGGTTCATTTTTTTGGGTATTTTTTGGAAATTTTTATCGGTAATATTTTTGGGTAATTTTTTAGGTAACGGGTTTGACTATATATACTCTTTATCGTACCAGTTTTCAGCCACATATCGTAAATACTTATATTTAGCATAAACCTGCATTATCTTTGCCTTTTAGAATAAAAGTATCACAAAACTCTTCACTCAACTTAAAATATGTTACATTGTGAATACCCCCAACAATGTTAGTTAGCACTCGCATAGTATTCTGTATATGTATATTCCACTACTATTCCACATTTAATTTCAAAAATTTTAAAATTGAATGCGTTTACCACTAAGCAAGGCTCGCTTAAGCCAGCATAAGCAAAGCATACAAATGTGCCGGCAAATGGCAAGCGACAAAGGTAACCGTTAGAAAGTACACCGACAATTGCTGACAGCCCAAACATGTGCGCCACCACTTCCGCTGACGACGTGGCTATCCGCAAAGGAAAAAGGAAGCAAGCGCTGCAGCAGAAGGGCAGCGCAGTGGCAGAGACAGAGAGAGAGACAGAGACAAGGCGCGTTGGCAACAAGGCAGGTTGAGGAAGTCAAAAGCTGGTTACGAAGCGCAAAAAATCGAGAAAACGCTGTAATTACCGGTACATATGTATGTATGTGTGAAAGTGTGTGTGTGTGTATAGCAAAAGATCATGTGTTCTCATATGAAAATGAGTTTGTCTTATGCTTAGCACTCATAGCTGAAATCACACAGAAGATGGTAGTGTAGAATGTTGCAAAAAAAATGTGTGTTATGTATGTTACTTGGTTTTTGCTACTTTGTTGCTGTTTTTATGTGGCATAACTTTTACTTTCGCTTGCATTTGCCGTCATTATAACTGTATGTTATTTCAGTTTTTATTGTTTCATTCAGCGTGCATGGGATTGCTGTTTCATTTTCCCTATTTCTTTTGCATTTTGCGAAAGCGCCGGCAATGGTTGTTGTTGCGCAGAAATATTCTGCAACTTAATTAAACTTAAATGGCTTGGAATGAGCTTTTATAAACAAAAATATATAAAGTAGTGCGCCACGTAAGCATTTGTTTGCTGCTTGTAATTGAACGAGTAAGCAAAATAAGCGACTTAGATGAATATTCTTTTAGATATATAACAGTTTTAGCTGCCTAGGGCAATGACTAGGAGTGATAGAGACTATTTTGATTTAGTTTAAGATACAAATTTGAAAAATTACGGAAAAAATCTAAAAGATGTGACCCTTTTAGGAAAAAAAGAGCGATACAAAGCCCATCTGCGGTCCACCAATCTTTTACAAAGCATTCTGTCTAAAATTAGTCTTAAGTAGTTTGCTTATAACTTTTAAAATTGTCTGCATAAGGTTTTCAAGGGTATTCTCTCTCTTCCTCTAAGCACATCGCGCATATGTTATAACATGTACCCGCTTTTTCGACATTTTGTTCATAGTTAGAATCCAGAGAAGTTTGGTAATTTTTTTGGATAATTTTTTTAGGTAATTATTTTGGATATTTTTTTGGATAATTATTTTGGATATTTTTTTTGGGTAATTTTTTTGCGTAATTTTTTTGGGAAATTTTGTTTCGGATAATTTTTTTTGGGTAATTCATTTGGGAATTTTTTTTGGGTAATTTTTTTAGGTAATTATTTCGGGTAATTTTTTTGGGTAATTATTTTGGGGAATTTTTGTGTAATTTGTGGATAATTTTTTGGGTAGTTTTTTCGACTACATCTAACTATTGGTCATGTTCTGTTAAACTATAAATCTGGGAGAATCCGTAAAGCTTAGCTTGGAACATAGAACCAAGGCCACTTAGATAGATAGAAAAATAAATGTGGTTTGCGCCGCGACATAAAGTCTATTGTGCCCTCATCTAAGTCACAACGACTCACATCCTCACCCCAGCACATTGCTGAATTCCAATATACTGCTAGGTGCTATTGAGGCGTTGTGATCCTATTTGGAAACAAAAATCCAAAGGTCTTTGTCCTGCGTCTGCAGACTGCTCAGCTGTGTATTAGCAGGTGTTCTTCAAGAGTTTCATGCTTCTTGGGCCACTTAATACGTTATCCAAGTCTGCAGACCCAAAATAGTGGAAAAGAAATTTCCTCACTGTACCTTACAAGCCAATCTGAAAGTTAGTCCTACGTAGAAGAGGCAGAACTTATAGGTGCGTTGGGTACACATAAGCGATAATAATAAAAAAATGCTTGTACTTTAATATACAACTATTTACATAAACAATAAAAGCTGCCATAGCAAATAAAAGCACAGCAGTTAGCAGCGAAACCTCTACCTGTCATTTTACTGTTATTTCATTTCACTTTTACGAGTATATGCCTCACATTTCCGCTTCTCATCTTTTGATGAGCACATCATAAAATGGCGGTTGCGGCATTCATTTTTCGCGCTCTCAACCGTACAAAATACAGTTATGGATACTCACGTGTAAGCCAACAATTGCTTACATGGTTTTCTCTCTGTGTGTGTGTACATTTATTTGTTTATATTTGCACATACACACAGGCATAAGTAGGTCAAATGGAATAGCTTGCTGCCGACTGTAGACGCTTTCGCTTACACTTTTTGTTGTTGTATTACGCTGATTAACTTTTTTTGTTGTGCTGCAAGTTTCAATTTGTAGGTGAGTAGGTGAAGTGCTTTGTTGTCTGTGCGGGTGCTGTGTGTGCCCTTTATGTAATTGCCCGTGTGTTTGTGTGTGTGGGTTAAGTAGGCGTATAATTTTTTACAATCTTACGTTGTTGGCGCATATTCATGCATATGAACTGAGTGTACTATTTTGTTTTTGTGGAACAATTTTCTGCACTCGCTTTTCATATTGCAGATTATTATATACGAAGGTATTTTTTTAGTATTATTAAAAATTTATCGTGCATAATATGCAGTCATAGGTTACTTGAATTACTGCTGATATGTAAACAAAGTCAAGTTAACTGAGCGAAGCATAGCATAAGTGCTGTGTATTTTGTGCTCATGGCAGCTTTTAAAATATTTTGGTCTTACAGAAAGACAATGCCATGCCTGGTATTGGCTTTAAGGTTAGGAATTGGCGTACTTCTTCAACGAAATTGTGGAAGTAGCTATCAGCGAAGCATTTATATATCCTGCACAGGGTATATAAAGGTCGCCACGCCTTTCTGAAATTTCGCAGTTCTTGAACTGGTATTAATGTGAATGATGGCACTTTTGGCAATTTTAGCAGCTATTTTATTTCCCGGAATGCCATTTTGGCTTGGAACCAAGTACACCATATATGCAGCCGCTTCCAACAGCTACTCTATCTACTGCCTTCCTGCTTCTAAGCACATTTCTTTATGCAATGCGAAGTGAGTCTATTGCTTTCATTGTCGCTTTGCTATCTATTTATACACTTGCTGATATTCTTTATATAATTTTCTGCGTTCTTAGCTAACTTCGCAGCATTTCTGACCACAAAGACTTCTGCCGGGAAGATACTGCAGTACTCTGGCAGCTTGAAGGGCTGCGTGAGGTCTAGCTCCTCGTATTAGATTCCGCTGTCCACTCTATTAGCCAGTTGTGATCCACCCTGCGCTATCCAGCCTCTTTTTGCGTGACTTGAAATCTTTTCTACCAGCTAAAGCACGAGGGACTGACCCCCTGCCTACGAGCTATGTCCGAAAGTTCTTGTGAAAATTCACCAATTGCCGCCAGACGTGCAGCCGAGTCCTCTCACGAGCTTTCTACTGGAATGTAAATTGATAGCAGGTTGAATAACCTTTCAAGTGCAGCCGTTGGAGTGGTTCTTAATGCTCCCGTTTTGTAGATAGCAACGAACCAAAGAACACTGAAGTAAGATTGGCATCTTCTTACATACCTAGAGAGCACCACTGTCCTTTTTAACCCCCTCTTCTACATTCAGTTTATTGTCCAAAATTACTAAGTTCTTAGTATAACCTTTAGTAGTTAACTCTAACCGTTTAAGCCTTGGGGTTATCCTTATGGGATCTTGTACTTCCTTGTAAATAATACCAAATGACTTTCGCTTGTATCTGTGCCAAATTTCACATCAAAATAATCGCTAGTGTTTAGTATATACTTGTCTTTCTAAAGTACATAAAGAGCATTCAGCGATTTTTACGATGAGTGAAATCATTCAACAAAGGAGTTCCAATAAATATGGTCTGGAATCACATTTCTGGGGCCGAAACTTTCAAAATTATGGAAAAGACCTTCGGTGATCATCTTTTGTCGCGTGCTATTGTTTTTGATTGGTACATATTATTGAAAGAGGTTCGAGAACGCGTTTACGACGAACCAATTACAGAACGGTCATCAACATCGACTAATGATTAACAAGTCAATAGAATATAAGAATTAGTGCCTGAGAAGCGACGTCGAACAGTCAGAGATCTTACTGGGTTCGTTGGAATAACAGAAGTATCAGCGAAAACCATTTGGAAGGATCATTTAGGTGTAAGAAAGGCAAAAGTACCATTGGTTCTAGAATCCCGAGTACCAGGATGCCATGAAACGTATTATTACTACCGATAAGTCTTGAATCTATTTTTACGACCCGGAAACAGACGTTCAACCGGCCAAATATCGTAGCAAAGATGATTTGAAGCCGAAAAACCACGTCAAAGTAGGTCAAAGATTAAGTTTTTGTTGACAGTTGTTAACGATTATTCAGGTGTGGTGCACTTCGAATTCCTTCCAACCAGCCAAACTATCAACAAGGCATACTATTTGAATGTTATGCGTCGGTGCGCGAAGTTATTCGTAAAAATGGGTCGAAATTATGAGTCGTCATCTTAGTTTTTGCATCGCGATAATGCACCGTCGCATACTGCATTGATTCTTCGTGAGTTTTTTACCAAATTTGCAATCAATATCGTGCAAACCACCGTATTAGCCGGATTAAGTTCCGTGTGACTTCTGGCTGTGCAGAAAACTCAAACGACCGCTCCGCGGACGGCCGTTTTGAGTCAATTGAAGACATTAAACATGAATCGCTGTGCGCATTGAAGGCTTTTCCGGAAATTGACTTCGACAACTGGTTCGAGGATTGGAAAAAATGTTGAAGCAAGCATGTTGGGCAGTGAGGTATTGAGAGGACGACAAAGATTTTGAAGAATAAATTTAAAATTGGGTACAAAGTCTTACTATTAATTGCTCATCAAGTATCCATAATCTTCTCGAGTGTCTTCAGAAGGAATGAAGTTCGACTTATCGGTTTATATTCTTTCGAAGATATGGGTAGCGGAATAAATGGCAACCGGTTTATAAAATCTGTCAACATGTTTATATAATTAAGTATATTAAAAGCAATTACTTTAAAAAATTTAGAAAGAAATCGCTGCTTTCAGCACCTAATGCTGGCTTTGCTCCCTAATGAACTTATAAAATGAGCAAATAATCCAATTTGGCCTTTCTTAAATCTTACATATGCCAATTTATGCTTTAAGTGCACTTTAAGTGTTCAAATTAGCTTGCTTAAATTTTTTAATTAATTTAATAAAAAGTCTGCTGTTCTAGCTAAACGCGTAGCCAGCGCCAGTTGTAAGCCGCCGCCCACTCGAGTTGTCTACATGCGCCGTGGTAGAAATAAGGAACTCAGGCTTTGCAAAGAGAAAATCAGCAATTCTCGTCTATAACGACGCTGCATACAGCGCAAAGAGCAATTAAGATAAACGTTAATGGAAATGTTGCATATTAATTTGTATAAAACATTTGCAACTACTTGCGCTTAGTGCAATAATAATGAAGCAAATGCTGATATGGCAAATTTTCATAACGGTTAAACAAATTTTCGGTGCACGGAGTTGAGTTAAAGGAGTTTTGAACTCGCTTTTGTTCAATTTCTGCCAAAAAATACACAAAAGCGCGCACAGTTATAGAGTTGTGTATCTACACATATGTACTATATGTCTATATGTCAGTGTATTGGTATGCTAATGTGTTATATGATAGACGCAAGCAACTCAGCATACGACGTCGCATAAAAGCTCATTTGAAATTTAACTCTACGCTTGCATATATATGAGTTCACATGCAAAAATGCCAGCGCTCGCGCGTCTTTGGCGCACATTAAGCGCTCAAATTAAAAGCGTATGAAAGAAGAAAGCGTAAAAAACCTAATTAAAATGTTAAAATTCCCCCTAAGTGTGCCTGTGTGTGTGTGTGTCTCGCTAATATTATGTTTTATGCTCGCTCAATTCTTTCAAATGCTTATTTTAATATCATTTCATGCTTTGCTGTTTCATCTGCTGCCGCCTGCGCTTGCCTGCGCCGCTTTCTTACGTTAAACTCATTTGGAGAATTTTGTTGCATTAAATTAACTACTTACATAATGACAATTATTGCGCATATGTGTGTGTTGCTTCTGCGAAACAGTGGAGCGCGCACTCAAGTCTTTGCGCCGAAAAGTAGGCAACATTAAATGAGTTGAAGTCTACTTTCTGCTGCTTGAAATGAAAAGTATCATTAAATGGCGAAATGATAAAAAATTTCAAGCGTCTGCAACGAAGCGCATACATAGGCATACAAAGTTGTTTGAAATTCGTCAGTTTAAATTCTGACACACTCAAATAGACAAGCAGCCAGCGAAGTGTGTATAGCGCTCGGCAGCTTGGCAGTGTCACGCAACCCGGCCAGCAGTCAGCATGGCATTTCCAGTTAATCCTTTAAATTATGCTCCAATTATCAGTGAAAATACTTGCTTTATTCTTTTGATTTTTAGGTATTTGGCCAAATTGTGTTTGAAATATTTCGCAATTATGGCTTGCACGTGCGCGAGTTCAATTACTTGAAAACAGGAAGGCAATTGCGGGTTATTAACCGAATTTATAGTGTTGGTATATATGATCGTGAGTTGCGGTATTTCGCGTAAGAGGCAGAAATTACGCTTTCTTCAGCAAAAATTGTTGTGGAAGTCTAAAAAGCCGCTATTTTGTTAAATTTTCAAGAAAATCAAGCACAGCGCCATCTAGTGGCTCAAATTTTATTAGTGAGCACTAATATACACCACTAGTATTATCTAGATGGCATCAAACGTAGAATTTGCTGGCAGTTGTTCGACACCAGCGCCACTTAAGGTCTAAGGTATTTAGTAAAAAGGATTGGAATAGGGTTGAATTGGAGGAATCTGCGGCATATGCTTTTCGTACTTTGAATTAGAGAGATCTCTTTCTTAAATTTAGCAGTTTTTTGATAGCATTTTCTTAACAGATAGTGAATTAATTGATTACTGCAGATAAGTCAACTGTTCCAATATCTTTTCCTAGCCGAACTACCGAAAAAGTAAGCATCATATTATTAGATCTACGGTTTATAAAACTATTATATGCGGTCTGATAAGGCAGATATTAGCTGGATACTTAATTTCGGGAGAGAGATGATGACTTTTCAAAATGTTTGGACATGAACTAGGAACCAGTTCTATGGATTTTTAATATATTATATGCGGTCTGATAAGGCAGATATTATCTGAAGGCTTAATTTTAAGAAAGAAGATGACTTTTCAAAACTGTCAGACGTTGAACTTGGACTGAGAACCAAATTTATGGATTAAAACTCTTTCATATGTGATTTACAGCCTGGCAGCATAGCTTGATAAGACTATACTATATATTATTGAGGCTTTACAGTTTTAGACAAAAATGTTGACTTTTCAAGATTTTCAGCATTTACAACTGGACTACAAGTCAACGAAAAGATTTATAATTTCAGACGAACAGATATCTGTTTACTTTCCCTTGTATTTTTTAAGTCTGTATAAGATTTCGTTTTATAGGCCCGAATAGCACGGAAAATCTGATATAATCTCTAAGTTTGGCATGTGGTCAAAACTAAATGCCTATCTCTATGACTTTTCTCGCTTCTGCTCTGTAGGGATTGTTACAACAACAACATTAAAAAAAACAATAACAACAACAACACCATCTCCAATGTGGCTAAATATCCAAGGTTCAAGGCGAAAAAATTTAAAATCATCAGCTCTAGTTGAGTACAGCATTTATATAACCTAGATATCGATGAAGCATTTTTGAAAAGGTTCATACATATTTTCGTAGACCCGGTGTTGGTCAGTATCTTCAGAGACGGTCGAGAGATCGTTGAAGACATGCATCGTTCTGGACGACCATCGTCCTATTCACCGCTAAAGTTTCAAAAAAGTGAGGGATATGGTATTTAAAAATCGGCAAGTGTTGGAGAGATTTCAAGAAAGTCTTTCGTGAGTCCGTTCGAATGATTTTGGTGGATGTTTTGGTTATGAAACGCGTTTTTGTTCGAATCGTCCCGATGAGACTAAACTCTTTTCATTGTAAAAAGCTATGATTACATACTTCACTTCTGTGTTCTCACATCTGTTAGGAGTGGGTAGGTAAGAGGGCTCAAGGCTCTGGCCAGTAAAGGCTTCAGTTCTTTGTTTTAGATAACAATTTCCTGATTCAGCATATGTGTCAAGAATTCCTTATTTTAGAACTTAGTTAAGACAAAAAGCTAGCAAAGAACCAACTTAAGTTCGGATCTTTGATAACAAGACAAATATAGGATAAAAGCTCTCAGGAAATTATGCAATATTTGCAAAATTTTTAGCAAGAACTACTTATAAAATCCAATAACCTGCTACTAATGTCGACTTTCTTTCACTAAAAAGTCCGTATTCACCGATTGTAGCGCAAAACTATAATTGTCACGATTCTGCAGCTGGCAGTCGAAGAAAAGCGGCGAATCGGCGAAAATCGTTTGATTGTAAAACTCTAATCGGTGGAAAAATCGTGCAGCAATTAACAGTTATTTATTATGTCTGGCACTTAGGTCTGGCAGTGTCTTGAATTCCGCGCGGATTGTCGACGACGCCAATGGAAATGTTGCACTTGAGCGTAGCGACTGCACACAGCCAAGCACAAGTGCCACGTAAGGCGCCGCCTGAGTCAATGCCACCGGCAGCTATAAACGCATTGGCATTTTTTCGGGCACAAAGCAATGACTTTTTATACATTTGATATGCGCGCTGGAAAATTAGAAGCGCAGCACAAAGTAAGCAAGTATGAGCTTAATGAAAAAAGCGTCATTTTCACCTTTCACATTTAAGTCTGAATCCGATAAGCAGCAACAGCGACGTGACACAGCTAAAGCAACATAACGGTTATATAATAATCAAGAGGTGTGCGTGTAAGAATGTTGCGACAGCGCCACACCGAATGTCAGCGCAAAAACAAAAGCGAAAGAGTGAAAAGGAAAGGCAGGAGAAAAAAGCGGAGTTAGACGAAAGAGTTTAGCGAAAAATGCGACAGCGCGCCGCCGGTGACTGTCAGGATAAGGCAACACCAAAAAAATGTGTAAATGACTTTGAGTTGACGTTTGACTTGCCATTATTACGACTTCTTATCTGCACATGCTATTTGGCTAAATATGTAAATATGTGTAAATGTGTGTGTGGACGCATTTTTAGCGTCGCTCTAATAATAATTCGTGCCATAATCATAATACAACTGAAATGTGTTGCTTGCTGCCACACACTTTTACCACACAATTATTTTTTATGCGCAATTTTTTATGTGATTTTCCGCTGAAAATTATCCTCATTAAAATTCTAAGCGAAAAGCTTGCGGAAATTTTCAAGCTCTCTGCTTGCACGATAAAAAAAATTGAAAATGAGCGTGCAACAATTTTAAAGGAAATGCAACAGAAAAACTATAATAAAACAGAATTGCATTGGCGATACCGTTATAAAGGCGCTGCTACAACAAATTTTCACTTGGAATGAAAGCATGCAATGTAACGGGATATGCGGCGCGTCTTCGCCGTTGAATAGGTTTGCTTCGGTACGGTTCGGTTTGTGGCGGATTATTCTCCAGCAAATGTCGTATTTTCTAGTTAAACTTTTGCATTTTTAAGCGATACGACGTTGACAGACACAAAAGTACTTACATATCTGTGGTAAATCGTTAAGAGCTCAAAGGTGATGCAACATTTCCCAGTAAGCCTTTAGACTTCTGTTGAAACTAGATGGTCTTTCACTATGGATTTTGAGTTCAGCCGCAGTTGGACCCTAGGTAGCTCTTAATCGGTTTCTGCCACCCTAAATGGCAACTTTGGTTTACTTTCCTTTGAAGTTGAAATTTTAGTTCGTTCTTGTCTATCGGGTTCAGGGGCTTCTAAACTGTCGAAGACTTTTCTTCAGGGCAGTTACGGCTAATTCTTAATTTTGGACTGATCCATTATTTAAAGCCTTAATTAAGATTACTTCCGTCTGTGTTTTTGCTGTTGTTGTAGCATCATAAAACAATATTGAAATAGTTTTGAGCTTATTTCGGTTACATAGGACCGACATTGATAATTTTTCTCCGATTCTTATAATACTTAAGCTCCTTCCGGTTATGTAGGACCTACTGTCGTGAAAACAGGTTCATCCTTGATAGTTTTCCTCCGATTCTTTCACTCTCTTTAAGCTCTTCCGGATACGTAGGACCGAGTGTGGAGAAATCGGGTTCGCCTATAATAGTTTTCCTACGATTCTTTCAATATTTAAGCTCCTTTCGATTACTTAGACCCGGATGTCGTGATAACGGGTTTATCTTTGATAATTTTTCTCCAGTTGTTCCAATATTTAAGCGCCTTCCGGTTCCGTAAGCCAGGCTATGCTGAAAACGGGTTCATCTTTCATAATTTTCTTCCGATTCTTGCAATATTTAAGTCCACATTTAAGCTCCTTCCGGCCTCGTAGGTCCGATTGTGATGAAAACGGGTACGTCTTTGACAATTTTCCTCCGATACTTTCACTATTTCAGCTTCTGCCGGTTCCATAAGCCTGTCTGTCGTGAAAACGGACAAGTCCTTGGTAATTTTTCTCACATTTTTTCTTCTATAATCAGCTTCAACTCTCAAATATTCTAGTTTATAACTCGTCTCTAAATTCTATAAGTCTAGTTCTTCCTGGACTTCCATTTGTCATCAAATAATCGACAGTGCGGTTCATTTGTGACTTGTCCTATCGAAGTTTTTCTATTATAAACTTCAGAACTGGCCTGTCGGTATTTTTATACCAATTTACGGCTAGTTTTGGACAACTTTGGGGCCAAAACCTGCTGCGGTCAAATATCCTGTTAAATCCTCCAAACTGCAGTAAATTCGGTTTAATTATCTTTCGTTTTAATTTTTGATCCAGCTGCGTCTTCAGTTCTTCGTTAAACCTTGTGGTTTACTGCGCCGCAACTTCGTCCAACAAAAACTCATTTCAAAGAATGTGAAAATGTCCTGCTGTTCGTTATTATCGCTATTGCATAAATTTTATCGTTATAACGGTAAATTTTCCGCTCTTCCAGCGCAGCAATGTCAATGCACCGGTTACCGAGGAAGTGCAGTTTATAAAAGAAAATAATTTGTATCACACACAGCACGGACAATACGGACGGTGGGGGGGCGAGTTGCGGGCTTAATGGGCATAACGGATAGTTGTAGAAATTAAATGGGATTCTCCAAGCGGTTTTTGCTTTTATTCCTCGACTTTTTGTATAACAATTTCTTTGCTTCACAAACGCCGCGACTGGCAATAGTTTCTCATTTTTATTTTGCCGCGCTGCAGCGCGCTGATTCCACTCTGCCAAGTGTCCGTCTGGCAGCTGCTGCCCGCGCCGCGAGTGGCTGGTCGCATTTGTTAGTTGTTTGCCACTTTGCCATGCCACGGCGGTTTTCAAGTGCACCACAAGTGAGCTGTGCATTGAGCGGCGCGCAATTTGTTGTCGCGCAGCCGACTGGCAGGCAGCCGGTGTTGTGGCTGGCGTTAGCCTTTTCTTGGTGGCACACGGCTGCGGCTGCTGCTGCAGCTGGTACGCGTAGTTCAGACAATTGTGCTTGTGTTTGTGTTTATTTTATGCATTTGAAATCAACTACGGTTTGTTGTGCGCTTGCTATGTTGCACTTCATGTGCTTGCAGTTAGATAAGGTGAAGATTGCTGCTGCAGCTGCGGATTTTTATTTTATTTACTTTTATTTTGTAGCAATTTCTTATTGATATGGTGTTTCTTTCTTAATTAAAATGCATGTACATATATATGTATATATATTTGTTGCAGGCACTATTGTTCGTGGTATGTCTGCTGGCGAATTGCTGGCGAGTTTGTAAGAAATGTAGTGATTAGACCCTAAGGGCAATAGCCTAGCAGTTTAGAGGTATTGAAATATATTTTCAGCTAACGGTTAGTACAATTTAATACAACAAATAAAGAGTGCATGCTATTGCTGTTTTAAGTTCAATGGATACACAATTGCACGTAGTTTTCTGCAGGATTTAAAAAACGTTGCCTACATTTAGGATGAGGTTTGGAAATATGTTAACACTATTGGTTTGTACATAGTTGCAAATATTATACACTGGTTCAGATAGTTTATACTGAAACTAAGTATGGAAATATCTCACAGCGCATAGTTTAGCCAACTTTTTGAGGTTTTGGAGACATTATTTGGTTCTCCTTAACAAACAGTGCGCTTTTTACAGGTTAAAGCCTTGATCCCACCACATGATCTCATAAAATCGCTTAAAATGATTAAAAACGAACAAATCGTAGTTTTAATTATCGAATTCTCGAATGAATGTATTTTCACTTCTGCTCTCAACTCTTTAGAAATAGTTAGTAAGCAAACAATACTGCTGAAGTCTTAAAAAATGCTGAAGCGCATCTAATGATTGAAAATCCATAGCGATAGCGCATAGTTCTTACTTTTACGGAATGTGACGATCTTTCCAGCTCCTACTAAGGGTTTTTTAACAATGAGTGCTGCCATTGTCTTATTTCTTTAAGGTATTGCCGCAAGGAAAGAGAGAAGAAGAGAAGCATGAGTTCCACCCTCAACGTGAACTTATTTTATAATGCAAAAGTTATGATTTATAAACTAAGCCATATTTTTTGTTCGAATAAAATTTTTGGAATTTTTTCGCCTAAAAATATGCTGCCTGTTCAGGGTTAAGCTTGAAAAAGGGAATAAATACTAGTTCTGGGCAGTCATCTGAATTTATTAAATAAGAGAAGACGATATTAAAATCATTTCAGAAGTGCTCATCTCATATTTTGAGCTAGAATAATATTTTTGAAATTTTTACGCCTAAAAGTATGCTACCTGCTGGTGGTGTTTAGGTTTAAGACTGCGAAAGAAAACCAATACTAGTTCTGGTGAGCTAGTTGAATTTATTAATTAAAAGGAATCGATATCAGCAACGTATTTGCATGAAAAAACTATTATTTGAACATATACCTAAAGGTATGCTAATTGAAGTTTATTTGAACAATTTCATCCTAAAGGTATGCTGGTGTGTAGATTTCGAAAGAGAAAAAGTGGGGCAGCTGAGATTTTTAAGTAAGTAGAGTCGTTAATCAAAGCATAATTGCATGAAAAAGTTGTTATTTGAACAGTTTTCACGACTTCGAAAGCTCCTTCAGACATATTTCGTTTAAAATCCTTCATTTATAACCAATAAGTTCCACAGATTACCAAAATTTTCCCATAACAAATGAAAAATTCGCATCAAAGCGCATTTTGTTTACCAATAAAACCGTTAATCACTTCCGCAAAGACTACTAGTCCAATAAAATATATAAAAAGAAAATTACTTCCCGCCCTTTATGCAACACAAGCTTCACTGTACAATACAAAGCGTATTCCACAAATCTTTTTCCTTAAAAAGCCAACTAACTAATCCAAACAAATTAGTTTTCATTAACCCAAATCACGGTTATTTGGTAACACCCGGTCACAAAATTGCGCACGCTCTAGTAAATAGCCTATGTAGGCTGATAGAGCACGTTTCAACCAAAATTGTACAAAAGGTTGTGAAGAAAAATTGCCTGCCACAGCCATTACAGCATTAATAGCGGTTGACAAGCGGCATCAAGAAAGAATGGTCAAAGAAACTCACGTCTAATCACACCGGAAATAATTTCATAACACAAATTCGCTACGTGTCACACTTTCCCGAAACACACACACACATAGACAACTGTTGAGTCAAGGAAGTGCTAAAACTTCAATGAACTGCTGCTTGGGTTGAATGAACTGCACATCTCAAAATGTTGCTGTGTTAAGTTCAACAAAAAAAAAATTACGATTTATAGCCACCAAACAAACAGCAGTTGCTTAAAATTGGGTAAAAAGTAAATTAGTTCGGAAAAGCTCTAAGTTACTCTGGCTGCTGAACCTGTCTTTGAGGTCACCCCCAACTTTGCGCGCAGCTTCATTTTCAGCACCAACCACACCCCAAATACACGCAGCATCAGTGCATGAGGGTGGCCTCACTTTGCTGACTTCTTTCTGCGGCTACCGGTTTGCTGTTACTGTCCACACTGTTGCTTCTATCTCCAACTTCAACCACCGAAATTTTTGTAATTTTCTTGCACTGCAGTCGTTTTTGCTTTGCTGCAGTCGAAATTTATGTAACAAATTAAGCATATTTCAAATGTACTGTTATGAGGGGAGTATGCTGTGAGCAAAATCAATAGTTATATATTTCGAAGAAAAATGAAATTGAAAAAAAGCAACAAGAGCACGAATATATCTGGAGTCATAGTTCTCAATAAACAAATAATGTTTCTGCAAATAACAGTAGTCAATATTTAGTTCATAATTATTTTTAAAACCACTCTTGATTACTGATATTATGATGTCACCACCTTGCAAAGAAGAGGATACGACTCGGACTCGAATTGACGTATGAAACGACTTGAAGCTATTACGTTGGGATCTTAAATTGAAAGCATATAAAATAAAACTTGTGCAAGAACTGAAACCGCTCGACCTTCCCAAGCGACATCCCTCGCTCTATGTGCTCTTGAAAAGTTCCAAAAAGATCCGACGTTTTCTTGCCAAATTTTTTTCAGTGATGAAGCCCATTTCTGGCTCAAAGGCTATATAAACGAGCCAAATTGCTGAATTTGGGTCCAAGAGCAACAAGAGCTGCCATTTCATCCAGAAAAAACAACGGTTTGGTGTGGTTTGTGGGCCGGTGGAATCATCGGTTCATATTTCTTCAAAAATGATACCGGTGAGAACGCAAACTTCAATGGCGACCGTTATCGCGCCACCACAACCGAATATTTGATGACTGAAGTTGAAGCTCGTGATCTCGGCGACATTTGATTTCAACAGGACGGCGCTACTTCACACACATTGCATAAATAAATGGAATTATTGAAAGAAAACTTCGGTGAGCAGATAAATTCATGTTTTGGGCTGGTCGATTGGCCACCAAGATCGTGTGATATTACACCTTTAGACTTTTTTCTGTGGGGATATATGTATAAAGTCTTAAGTCTATACGGACAATCCTACTTCGATCCAGGCCTTGGAGCAAAACATCACGCGTGTCATATGCCAATTACCAATCGAAATGCTCGAAGGAGTCAACGAAAATTGGACTCAGTGGATCGAAAGAGGTAATCCTCAAAAAATAAATGCTAAAGAATGTTCTTTTGAATGATAATAAACATCCTCCATTCAATTTGAAGTTTCTGGATGTAGGGAACATCGAAATGGATCACCCTTTACATATAAATTCGGCAGAATATTGTTGCCTTGTGCCAAGTTTTACGAAACGTAAGAACTCATATGTGCGGCTGGCCCTCCCAAACTCTAAATACACTCTGCTTTGTTCTGTTAGCGTTACATGACAAAGAGGAGAATGAGACTCGTCTGATAAATAGTTCACAAATGATTTAGGGATCATATCATCTTTTTCACAAGTTGGGTTTGACATATGGAACTATTCAAGGCGTTTGTTAAGGAAAGGCACTACCACTGAGCTGGATCTTGCCTAAGAGCGCTGGTTCATTGTGGTATCCATAACTCCTATATAATAGATCATAAGATCTAAGCGCTGTTGATTAATAATAAAGGATAAAATGTGAAAATAAATTAGTAAGAAGCCGTTAGTCTTAGCAACCGACCAGGCAACTGCCCAACACCATTAACTCCTATAAGAACTGCAGACTTGCGAGTGTATTTGTTGTATATGTTGCATGAGCGCGATGTTGCGTCAGCGCGTCACTGTCTCGCCGCAATTTCCTCAAAAGAAATAAAACCGTTTATACATACTTAGTTAGCTCATTGCCTTGCCCCAAACATAACTCAGAGTGGCTGCCAACTGAGGCATGTAATGTTGCGTTGCGTCGCGTCGCCCGCCTGTGTTTGCGCTAATTTTACGGGATTTTAATTACGCACAAGAAAAGTAGTTTTAATTTACTAAATAAGCTGAGTCGGCCGCAAAAGCATATAATAAAAAGCTCAAGTTGCAAGCTACGCAGCAAAAGCCCACAAGCACATAAATACACAACAAACTCCACACATAAATACATATAAGTGTTGTGTGTGTGGGTGTGAGGGTGTGCAATGCTAAAGCCACCCTCATTTGTGCAACAGTCTGCCTTGAGAACAAGTGTCTGACTTTATGTGCCAGCTTGTCAGATTACCGCCAAGTCATTTCCATTTCAACCCCCCCGACACAACAGTGTGTTATACTAGGTATATTTATGTGTGTGTGTGTGTGGTGCCATACCGCTTGAGGGGTTGAAATGCTACTTTATCTTATGCACACTTGCTACTGCAAATTGCTTAGTCCATTTCTCTTGCCGCTTAATACCATAAATATAGCTCGGCCGCAAATGTTGCTGGGTCACGTGTCCTGCACCGGCCGGCAAGCTTGCAGGCCACACTGCGCTGTTTGGCTGGTGGGTCAGCCGACCCGACTGGTTAGTCTTTATGTGCCACATTTTATTGATGAACCAATTTGTTTGACTGATTTAAAGGTTGCAGACGCCGCGCCACTGCGCAAGTTGGTTATTTGGACGCCTTCGGGGTCGTCCAACCCCGCACAGCGTTCAAGCGTCAACTTCACGTTTATGACACAACTTTGCCACTACTCATTAAACGAAAGTGAGTAAATAGTCGTAGTTTGTAGTTTGATGAGATTTGTAAAGTTTTATGTGCAGATATGTGTGTAATAAAGTTGCGAATGCTTAAGCACACTTGAATAATGTTGCCAGCAAGCGGCGTTGCAGAAGTCAGCAAAATTGCTAAAGTCGCCATATTGGTTGTGGGCGTGGGTGTAGTGGTGGTGATAATGGCAAAGAACTGAAAGGGTTGGGAGACTTTCTGTGGTAATATGTTGAAAGTAATTTTCTTCTAAGGAATGTCTATAGGATATATAAATGGATTTTTGAGAGAACTTCGCTGAGCAGAAAATTTCACGTTTTGGACCGGTAGATTGGCCACCAAGATCGTGTGATATCGCACCGTTAGATTTTAGTCTTCAAAAAATGAATGCCAAAGAATGTTCTTTCGAAAGTAAATAAACATTTCACATTAAATTTGAAGTCTCTGTGCTTTTTCTTTAAGAAAGTGGATAACCTCGAAATGGAGCAGCATTTATATTTTGGAAAGGGAAAGCCGAAAATTTCTTCGTGTATATTTCAATTCAAAAAGCTTTTGAATTTAAGAGATCAAGAATAAATTTTAGAAAAATGTTTAATTAGAAAAAAAAAATCAAGATTCTCGTTTAGAAGAATTTAACAAAAATTATCTTCCTGACCGTTCTACATAGTGCCATAAAGCTTTTAATATAGAAAGCTTATGAAATGTAGTCGCTAGATATGTTAGGAGGCCTAATTTTATAGAAAACATCAAGAATCGTATTTCGAAAAATTTAATTAAAATTGGCTTGCTGCCGGTTCTAGTGCTATAAAGCTTTTTACATTGGAAAGCTTTTCAGAAATAGTCTCTAGTAATGCTAGAAACGCAATTTTGATATTTGTGATAGCAAAAATCATGAGTCTCAATTAGAAGAACTGAACTATTTTTCGCTTCCTGGCAGTTCCACTGATATAAAGCTTATAAAATTTAGTCTCAAGAAATGTCAAGAGGACCACTTTGATATTTTTTGAAGCAAAAGGCACAAACTTTTTCCCAAAACTACCTTTTTTTGCAGCAATTGTTTTAATTGAATTTATTAATCAGATGAAATTATCAGCCAGATTCATTGCTTTAAAATTCGGGTATTTACAGTACGTATACTTGAAACAGAACGAAGTTAACAGTCAAGTTCAGCTTGGAGATTCCAGTAATTAAAGTATGGATGCTTGGAGTACAACTTATATATTCATAAACCCTCACTTATGAGACATTTAATATGACTATATGCTATATTCTTGTCTTTAACAAGAATTGCAGTTAAAGAAACATTTCTCAGAATTCTCATCCGCTTTTTGGTGAAAATTAAGAAACATCTATGATATGGCTTATAGCAGTGAAAATTGAAGTGAAATTTATATAAGAATCTTCATAAAGTTTGTGAAACGCATTTGGAAGCTCTCATTACATAATCCTCATACGTTTCGCATGCGTAAGCTTTCACCAGCTTAAAGCTCAAGTGATTTGCTTGCAATTTGCTTACGAAATATGAAACTTTAATTCAAGTGGAGTAGAGATTTTGCATTTTGCATAAAATATTTCATACATATGCACACAGAACTGTTATATTTCAGCATTCTAAGAAAATTGTATATTACACACGACACTTCAACGCACTCCAACGCAAATATAAATAGATTGTCAAATGCTGCATGACATTGCGTTGCTTGTTTGAATTGCAATAACTTAGTCTTGTGGAAAAAGAAAATCTTATTCGTCGTTGCTGTTGTTGTAGTCTTGTGAAAAGAAGAAAATCTGATTTGTTGTCGCTGCATGCGTGTGTGTGCGCATACATTTTGATATCTTTATGATATTCGTAAATAAGAAGTTGCTGCAATTCGCTCAACAAGATTTCCTTTCAAATGATTGCAGCAATTGTCGTTGCCATACATAAGCAAATACGATTTGATTTTGGCTAAATTTAAAGAAAAAGGAAAGACGCCACAAAGCTGATTGATGAGTAAACGTGTATGTAATTATATTCTCTTTGGTTTTATGTGAGTTTCTGAAGCTTTAATTGTTCGTAGAATTTGTAGACAAATGTATTCTGGCAAGACTTTTCTGTTGCAGAAAAATGATATGCTCCGGGTTATGGCACAGATGTTGGTCTTGAGACCTATTCTATACGAAATTCGGATCTATCATATAATTATAAGAAAGTTGTATCACCCTGTGCCAAAATATATACTATGCCTGCAACTAAAAAGCTAGCGCATATACCTGCGCGCGATAGAAGGAACGTTAAAATACTTCACCAAACCCGCTTATTTTTCAGCCTCATCTTGACAAGCTTCAGATGGTCTTTAATCCCGACATCGATCTTGAGTTTTCACAAGTTCATAAACAGAAAAAACACAAACGCCAACGCATCTAGTCCCCATAATCTTCCTGAAAAACTTATATTGATGAGCACTTAATCTCGTCATCCTCGGAAGAAAGCAAGGACGCGGAGTTCGTCCCAATGGAACGAAGCCCACCCACTATCCGAATTCTCCGTAAGGAAGCATGGCTCAAAATCCGCGTCGGTCTGCTTAAAGTAGACATATCCATACGCTCCGCTAAATGCACGTCAGCTGCCATTCTGATCTATCCCGAAACCGTCAACGTGTTCAGCTCATTCAACTCAGTGCTCGATGAGTACAATATTCCCTACACTAGCAACCTGCAGCACAAAGGCAAGCATCTGATTGTTGTCATCGATCCTGTCTTGGTGATGAGACCCTTCTTGACGAGCTGCAACTCAAAATTTCTGCGGTGAAGATCATATACTACATGCGCTAGAACCCTGATATTTGGCCTCTCATCTCGGTTCACCAGGAGCTATCAGATTCTTCAGAAAATTTCATTTTCGACCTCAAGACGCTCGCAGAACTCAACGTCAAGGTCAAGGCTAAAAGAAAATCCTGCCTCGCACTCCAATGCCTCCATTGCCTCAACTCCGAACACACGGCAAAGTAATGTCACGCCCCCCGAGTCTGCATCTTCTGTGCTCGCCCTCACGTCACGGTTCCTGTATTCTCAAAAGCCAAAAAGACGCAAATCCACTTATTTGCATTACAAGGGCCCACATTGCGCCACCTATTGCAGCTGTTCTAAGGCCCCAAAAAAGTTTAGTTCCGGTTTTCAAGAAGAACCGGCAACCCAGAATCCTGACAGCTCTTCCGCAAAGATCTTTTCGTTTCCCGTTCCATCCCTCAAAACTCCTTACGTTCCCCGGCACAGCTCACTCAGCAAACCCAACCACGATCCCAAAAACGCCTTTGTATGTACGCCGAAGTTGTCGAATGTCGAAAACCAAAAAAGTCGACCAATTTGGTAAACCCGAACATCACTCAACTGATTCAGCAGCTTTTTTAGATCCTTTCCACCCTTTTTCACGGAGCTTGAAAATTCTCAAGTATTGGAAAGTTAACGCGTTCTCAGCTCTTGTAAGAAGCGAGCACAGAAGGAAACTAAGCAAGTCAACGGGCTCTCCACTCCTAAATGAAGCGAACTCAGAAAACCATGCACCATTCTTACAAACTCTTTTGTTCCACCTCAATAAAAATCCACGTTTCGCCTTTTAGCGTCGAATTCCCTTTGCGGTTATTCCCTTCCAACCGAATATTTCTCAATCTCTAGTAATAGGTTCATAACCAAATGGTTGGTACCCGGTGTGGGAAGGATTTAGTCGGCCGGCGCGTCAAGTGAATTCGACACTACCCGCTGAAACCCTTTTGTTAAATTCCTCCGACATTACTTGATTCGAAGACTTTCTCTTTATCTGCACTCCAGACGGCTAGGATTGCAAATTAGATTTACCGCACTTTAGAATAGAAAAAGTTAGCAAAGGCTGTTTGGATATCCGTGATGTCATAAAAATATACTCTAAAGCTTCGAAAAAATGAAAGGTCCGAGTATTACCGAAAATAAGTTCGTTCAATGAATTTTCTTAAATTTTCTATTTACTACAATTCGGTGAAAAATTGTTGTCCACATGGCCACCACTTCCCCGCACACTTCTTCAACGTAAAGTCTCCACTCAGTTTTATTACATTTTTCATTTCAAAATTCATTGATGATTCATAAGGGAATACTAAGCAAGCGCTCATACATAAATATATTATCATAAGTATGTAAGCAATGGCAAATGTTTATACAACTGCGTGCTAATAAAATTGCAACCCTGCTTTAAATAGGACTGAGTGAATATGGACTAGTTTGAGAAGTAGTTATTGTTGGATAAAGAAATATGTGAAAATTTATGATTTGACAGCGAAATTGAAGCTAAGAGTTATTTGTTCTAAGAAATAAGATTGTAATTAATTCAGTATTTTGAATATAGAAGTCTATTGAAATATTACTTTATTATCTGGCTTTCTAAAGCTAATGTACCGATTAATAAAATGTACATACATAGGTCTAGTAACTTTGAATAATGACCTGAAGAAAATTAGAGACTATAAAACTAAACGA